>NW_007254189.1:110865-121016 GCF_000164805.1 Carlito syrichta | reverse complement strand
ATAGACAAGTGGGACCTCATCAAACTGACAAGCTTCTGCAAAGCAAAAGAAACCATCAAGAGAGCAGGGAGACAGCCCACAGAATGGGAAAAAATATTTGCCCACTGTATACCTGACAAAGGCCAAACAACTGTCATTATTAGTTGACAAATGTGTTACCTAATACACCTTTATTGCACTTCTCTGAGTAAATACTCCATTGCAGTAACTTACAAAGAAGACATCAACACCTGAATAAGCAGAGTACTTTCACTTTTTGTTGTGCTAAAATGACTTGCTGTTTTGCTAGCCGTTGATTACATTGTTATTACCAAGTATTTCAAACCAACAACTATTTGTTCATGCTAACATACCAAACATTTATTTCATTCACAGGTCACTTGAGTTACGCTTGTCATCAATAAGAAAGGAGAGAGAAGGAAATTAGCAGAACCGCCAGTCAGCTGGAAGACTAAGGTAGGTGTGTTTCACCTAGAACTTGGACAAGTTCAAGATACACCTTGCTCTGAATGTCTACAACTTATTTACACGCAGACACATCTCAAGTGGGGTGGGGGAGTGTTGATGAGTTGTGCCTGCTGCCAGATTCTCACCAGTTTAAACAACTGCTTCCTGAACATTATCTTGCCATGTCTGATACAAATCACAATCTCAAGGCGCTAAAAACAGAACTTGTTTTTTGCCCTCTCTTCCTAGTCAAGCTCCCTCTGCCTCCCCCTCTCCTTCCCCCCTCCCTCCTCCCCTCCCTGAAGTCTGCAACGCCAAGCTTCTGTTCATCTCATGCCCACCCCTTGCTAACACCCCCAAATGTTTCCGGGGTCTGTCCACCTCTCTTCATCTCCATGACTGCTCTGGCTTGGCAGTCATCATTCCTTGAAGTTTTTCATAATCTTGTAATAGTTTTTCCCACATGAAGTGTTCTTTTAAAATGTTTGATTAGCTGGATGATTAGATTATTCTCAAGCTTAACCCCTCTTCTATAACTTTCTGATACCGTTAATATAAAGGAACAAGAAGAAAAGAATTCTTGCTAACATTGTACCTATGACTTGCAAATCACTCCAGTCCTTGGGAACACCCCCAGCAGTCTGGCCCCAGGTTCTCACCCTTCTGCCTTTTTTTTTTTTTTTTGAATTGGAGTCTCACTCCGTCACCCAGACTGGAGTGCAGTGGCCGCTCCCGGCCACCGCAGCCTCCACCCGCTTGGCTCCAGCGATCCTTCCGCCTCAGCCTTCCGAGTAGCTGAAACTACAGGCACGCGCTACCACGCCCAGCTAATTTTTTGATTTATTGTAGAGATGAGGTCTCACCAAGTTGCCCAGGCGGGTCTCTAACCCACGGGCTCAGGCAATCCACTCACCTCGGCCTCCCAAAGCACTGGGATCACAGGCTGAGCCACCAAGCCCGGCTCCTCTGTCTATCCTTAACAACTCGATTCCCGCAGCTTGCTGGGCTGACCTTCCCTTTCCATCTGAACCGCAATACCATTTTCTTCAAGAGGTTTTGTCTAGCCTGCATTCCTCGCCCTCCTTGCCGTCATCAGATTTTCTTACATATTGCTAAATAAGCACCTAACCTTTCTGTATCTTAGCAACAATCCCATTGTTACACATGTTGTAATTCTTTGTCTTTACCATGAGATATTAAGTTCAAGAAGGGGAAGGACAATGACTGGATTAATCAATCACTCTTCTACATCCTATCTCTAATAGAACGTCTTGCTCAGTTGATGTTTAATTAATATTTGCTGAATAATTTAAAGAATAGGTCTTGCCTAGCAAGCAAGACATAAAGGAATCTCGTCACATCAACTTCATTATTTGGCTCCACCTGCCTCCAGAATTAGGTTTCAACTTCCTGGCGTGAACCAGAAGCCCCTTTTAATTTGAGTCCAACACTTGGGCCTCACTTCCCGTGATCTTCTCCTGTCATGTAACCTCACTGATCTGTTCAGAGTTCCCTGGACAATGCTTCCTCTTGGTTCCATACTTTTGTCCCCGTCTCCTAGGGTGGACATGTCCCTTCTTGTCTTTCAACCTTCCAGATCTCTTCTGCTCTCAGTGTGTCATGCAGTAGCCATTGCTTCGCTCGAGCTTCTTCTAAGCCCCTAAGGAAGCCATAATCTTGTGTCATCACCATAGACCGCACACACACCGCCGAACCCGGGTTTCTAACTCTCTCTGGTGCCTGTTGGCTGACGCCTCTTATTTGTCAGACTCCTGGGAAAGGAATGATGCTCTCTCTCGGAGGCGCTTCAGCAACCCCAGCATTCAGCGGATGGCAGAAAGGCCACACTTTGGCATTAAGGATCCTTCACTAGAGCTCTTGTTTGGGGCCACTAGATAGGCTTAGCGGATACACAAGTCAAAAAACAATTTCCATAGCAACACTAACACAGTGTTGCCTTTCTCCTTGTGTTAACATTTTCACTAATAGAGCAGAGTAAAAGGTGAGTAAAATGTCTCACAACTTCAAATCAATCACAGCTCCAAAGTCTGCTAATAGCATTATGTACCTCACTGCCACGCACTAAGAGTAAAACATGATTATTATTACTGTATGCATTTTTTAGTTCCATTTAAGCCTCCGCAGCCCCCAAACCATGGTGGTTACTCAGTTAATTTATGTTCATAGATAAACTCCCCCCACACAATCATTCACTGTGTTTTCTAAACTTGCACTTGAATTTTCATTTCCCAAAGACCATAATACCACCATAGCTGTTCTCCAAATTTAAGTTTTTTGAACTGGTACACTATGTTATCATGTGCATGTTAAGTAATGGTCAACTCAACACTTGAAGACTGAAAGAACAACCAGACTCTAAACGTCATTAAAATATTTCTTACTCATCTCCTGCCCACACCTTATCTTAAGCTGAAGGGTTTTTTTAATTACTGGCCTAGTGCCTAATACCAGATTTAATAATAGAATTGAAGGTCGACTACCTGGTTTTCCAAATGTGTCAAAATTTAAAACTTGTCATTAGCATTGCTCTTTTGTAGATTAGCGGATAGATCTTTGTTCTGCTGAATTTATTTAACAAAATTCAAAGAAAATTATATGTTCTTCATTGTACTTGCATTAGTACTAATTATTATGAAATATGCTGCCAAAAAGTAGTAATTGAGGTGGGAGACACACTTTTGAAATATGTCTGTCAAGTAAAAGTTGTGTTCTTTCACACAAGCTTTTTAGCATCTTTTCGTGTGTGTGTGTGTGTGTGTGTGTAGATAAGTAAATATGTCACATGACTTCTTTAATATGCCCCAATAATCTTCTAAACTTCCAATTCTGGCCATAACATGGCCAGTACCAGTTACTGCACTGACCTCATGCTACAAGCAACTGTGAAACAGGATAAAATAGATAAAGCAACTGTTTTCAGACATCAGGCAGGAACTTAGGACTGTGACACTTGAGAGAAGGAAAACACACATGTAAGCCCCACTGCCATCACCACGTCCCTTTCGTTTTCTGTCGCTGATAAGACGTATAGTCCATATACTCACATAGAGGACTGCAGGACAAAGCACTGCAGTATCCCTGAGCTGGATAGACAGAGGTAAGAGTCTGGGTCTGTTGAAATGGCTGGGATTTATGGCACAGGGCTCCAGAGTGGAGGAAGTGTGGAGGGGTAGCAGGATTTTATGTGAAGTTTCACCACAGTTCTTTTTATTATTATTACTATTATTAGTAGTAGTACAATTCAGGGTTAGGTATACAAATGTTGATTATGCAGGTACCCTTGTTGATGAGGTATGTCCCTCCCTCCCTTAGATCTAGAACTGAATTTAGCAAGCGTCTGTGAAGGCAAGAATGCTACAAAGGCAGGGGCTGAACAGAAACCCTAGAAGTGTCTACAGCACTGGGACATGATGGAATTCCAGTCTAAGTGAAAGAGCTCTCAGAGCACCCCCAGCATTCGGCAGATGGCAGAAAGGTCACACTTTAGCACTGAGGATCATTCGCTAGAGTTGTTGTTCTCAAAGTGTGTTCCACGGCTTCCTCAGGGCCACTAGATAGGCACAGCGGATACACAAGTCAAAAAACAGTCTCCATAACAACACTCACAGTGTTCCCCTTCTCCTTCTGTACACATTTGCACTAATAGAGCAGAATAAAAGGTGAGTAAAGTTTTTCACAACTTAAAATCAATTCCAAAGTCTGCTAATGACATTATATACCTCACTGCCACACACTAACAGTATAACATGATTATGATTAATATATACATTTTTTAGTTCAACTTAAGCATGTCCTTGGTGAAGCAGTAGGATACCTTAATTATATTGCATTTTGATGCTCCATATTAGTACTCCTTGAATACGCACAAAACACTTTTGCCATATGCCAAAACACAGTAACTGTCTCAAGAAAAAGCATTTATACAATAATTGGAGTTGCAAGTTGACCGAAACGCATTTTTCACGGAACACCACTTTGACTTGAAAGAATGGTTCATCAAGAAAGATGTTTATTCAGGTTTAGATACTTTATAGACATAGTGGCCTAAGGTAGACAGAGATTTCTGAGAAATTATTCAAAAAGCATAAGTTAGTTATTAATGAGACTCCATCCAAATCAAAACTTCTACTCATCAAAATACACCATTAAGAAGTGAAAACGTCATCTTGGAGAGAACCGCATGTCTTTGCTTCTTCCTTTTTCATCCTGAGACATGCAGGTCTTGGGAGTCCGTAGGGAGGATGCTGGGACACCTAGAAGCTGGGAGATGATGTGACTTGTCCAGATAATCTCATCTGAAAAGAAATGCTGGAGAAGGAGGAGGAAGAAGAGGCAAAAATGGCTGGTTCCCAGGGGCTATTCACATTCACGGATGTGGCCACAGAATTTTCTCCAGAAGAGCGGGAATGCTTAGACCTTGCTCACTGATTTTTGTACAAGAAGGTGACATTAGAGAACCACAGGAATCTGGTGTTTCTGGGCCTTGCTGTCTCTAAGCCGAACCTGATCATCTGTCTGGAGCAAAGTAAGGAGCCCTGGAGACACAACACATTAGCCAGACCCCCAGAACTTACACGATATATGAAGATCCATACTTGAGAGAAACCTTACAAATGTAAAGACTGTGACAAAGCCTTTAGCTGTCATCCATGATTTAACCAACATAGGAGGATCCATACTGGAGAGAAACCCTACAAATATGAAGAATGTGGCAAAGGCTTTTGCTTCTATCCAAACCATGCTCAACACATCAAGGTGCATACTGGGGAGAAACCCTACAAATGTCCAGACTGTGACAAAGCCTTTTGCACTTACACAGAACTTATTGCACATATTAACACCCATACTGGAGAGAAACCCTACAAATGTAAAGAATGTGACCAAGTCTTAGCTCTCATCTGGGACTTATCCAACATAGGAATATCCATACTGGAGAGAAATCCTGCAAAGGTGAAGAATATGGCAAAGGCTTTTGCTTCTATACAAGCCATGCTCAACACATCAAGGTGCATACTGGGGAAAGACCATGGCAAAGCCTTTTGGTATCATGCAAGACTAGTGAACATACGAGGGTACATACTAAAGACAACCCCTACAAATATGAAGAATGTGACAAAGTCTTCAATTGGTGCTTAAGTCTCATTATACATCAGAGAACCCATAATGGAGAAAAACCCTACAAATGTAAAGAATGTGACAAAGCCTTTATCTCTCATTCAGGACTCTCTCAACACAGGAAGAGTCATACTGGAGAGAAACCCTACAAATGTGAGGAATGTGATAAAGCCTTTACACTTCTCTCATACCTCACTAAACATCAGAGAATCCATACTGGAGAGAAATGCTACAAGTGCAAAGAATGGGACAAAATCTTTTGTTCCAAGTATTCACCTGTTCAACACATTAATATACACACTGGAGAGAAAATGTAAAGAATGTGACAAAGCCTTTACCTCTAATCCAGTAGTTATTCAACATAGGAACATCCATACTGGAGAGAACTCCTACAATAGAGAAGAATATGAAAAAGCCTTTAATGAGTACTCAAATATTACTCAACTTCAAGGAATTCATAGAGGGAAACCTTAGAAATGTAAATGTGGCAAAACCTTTTGCTCTCTTATAGGACTTGATGGACATAGGAGAATCCATATGGACATAGGAGAATCTGGGAGCGGCCACTGCACTCCAGTCTGGGTGACAGAGTGAGACTACAACTCAAAAAAATAAATAAATAAATAAAATGCATTTTTTATTTAAAAGGAGAACATAAGTATATTCCATGTAAACTTTTGTTTTCACGTTGACAAAATGTGAGGATATTTTGAAAAGTAAAATGTATTGATGTAACTCACCTCACATGATGCTATTATCCCTTTGTTGCCCGTGTTTATGTAGAAGCATGTGGTCAGTTGTTGCTACATTATAGCTATGATAGACCCTTCTCTACTAGATGAGCAGCAGTCATTTCCAGTTTTCCACGGATGCTGAAGAACACTGTGATAGTAATATGCATCAAAAGGTCTAATTGGAGCGGTTTCTTGGGGCTTGTAGTGAGAATTATTGTAAGTTCCGCCTGAGGTAAGTGGTCAAGATAAAATTTTATGCCACTGGAATGAATGACAAAGAAACACTGACAGTATTAGAAATCAGTTCTCTTACCATTTACATATTAAGGACAAAATGAGGCCAGACCATTAATATCTTGATGCATCTCATAGTATCAATACTTAAAAGCCCTAAGTGCAAGTTGATATAGTATACATAGAGGTATTTTTCTAGGCATCAGACAAAAGATAATTGCTCTCTTAAAAGGTATATATTGTATGTTTTTATTTAGTAAATACTTAGATTAAGTTTTGAAAACTGAAGAAAACTGTTCTTACATATATCAGTCTATAAGAACAAATGCTTCTTGAATGTTTATAATCTGTTTTTGGTCATGAACATACAGTGAACTTTAGAATATTTGTTTAGGTTATGTAAACAACACGTTTTAATAAACAGGATTATTTATAAGATAAAAAAAAGTGAAAAGGTAAGCCTTACACTTGGAGAAAACATTACAATACATGTATCTGGCAGAAAATGGAAAGATTTTACAGAAATCAACAGTAAAAGTGTAGCAGGAACATAGAGGCTGTGACACCAAGGCTGTTTTAGGAAGTAGCAGATTTATTTGTGCCAGCATGACTCAACTGGCTAATGCTCTCAAGCTGAGCACCCCAGGGAGAGAGAAGGGTCTTATACCTTAGTTTAGATAAGGGAAGGGGGGTCGTTTAAGTGATTACACATTTTCTTTGGAATTCACAAGGTTGTACTCAGCAAAATCAGATTTTCAAAGAACAAATGGTCTTCAGGAAATGCATGGCAAGAAGGGGTTGCAAACTGATAACTTCAAAAAGAGAGGATTTGGGTTAGTTTGTGAATTGGTCACTCTTTTGCATTTCCAGGAAAGCCATCAGTCTTTAACTATTTGGTTTTCTCAAGTGAATCCGGTCTGGTGGGTTTTCAGAGCTTGCCGACTGATTTTCGTGGTTTTTTTGGTTTTTTGTTTTTTGGGTTTTTTTGAGCTGGAGTCTCACTCTGTCGCCCAGACTGGAGGGGAGTGGCCACTCCCGGCCACCGCAGCCTCGACCTGCTGGGTTCTGGCAATCCTTCCACCTCAGCCTTCCAAGGAGCTGGAACTACAGGGGGGCGCTACCACACCCTGCTAATTTTTTGATTTATTGTAGAGATGAGATCTCGCCAAGTTGCCCAGGCGGGTGTTGAACCCGCGGGTTCAGGTAATCCACTCACCTCAGCCTCCCAAATTCGCGGGATTACAGGCTGAGCCACCGAGCCCGACTTGCTGACTGATTTTCAAAAGGAACACTTTTAACTGCTATCAGCCCCCTCTCTGCCACAAAAGCACAACCTAATATTTTAGATGGATATACAGATTTGAACAGACACCTGACCAAATGACATAGCCAAATTACTAATAAGAATATTAAAAGTTCTTGAAATCAGTCATCGGGAAAACGCAAATTAAACTTTAATGGAATTCTATTTCACATCCATAATAGCTAAAATCAAAAAGATTCACAACACCAAATACCGTAAGGAAAATGGGAAGTATGGAAACCCATTCATTACTAACAAGAAGGTCAAATTGTAAAACCACTTTAAGCCCTATTTGGTGCTTTCTTATAAAGTGAAATGCCCATCTACTCTGCATCCAAGGCATTGACCTTGTGTTCCCCAAAATGGAAAGTCTCTCAAATGTTCATCAGCAGGAGGATGAAGAAACAAATGGAATATTAGGAATATAAATGATCTAAGATCCAATATATTGATCAAAACAATCCAGAAACAAAAAAAGTACATACTATACAATTGTATTTATGTAGTCAAAGAACAGGCAAAACTTAGCTATGGTGAGAGGAATAAAGACAGTGGTTTTCTCTGGAGTACTAGGAAATATTCGAGGATGAAATATTCTACCTCGTCAGAAATGCTTGAATATACATTTGTCAGACTCCGCATGTTGTACCCTTGTAGTTGTCTTTTTTTATAACTTTGTTGTATTATAGAGAGACAGGATACAAGTCGGGACTGGTGTCTCCATGCCAGTGAAGTCTGGGCCACCAGCGGGTCCTCACTTCCCCTGGTTTAGGACCAGGTACCCTTTGTGTTGTTCCATGCCCACCTCCTGCTCCCTCCCCAGGCCGATCCCTCCCTTGTGTTATTGTGATTAACATTCGGGACTACTTATGAGTGAGAGCATGTGGTATTCAGTTCTCTGTTTCTGTGATAGCTCACTGTGAATGATAGTCTCCGATTCCATCCAATTACTTGTAGTTGCCCTGAACAGAGATTTGAAGCATACATTAATTTTACCTCGATAAAAAGAAACTAATCTTCCTACAAAAAGCCTCCTTTAGTTGATCCTACCCAACTCTAAATGGACAACCTGAAATTGTGAATCACTAATTTGATTTGCAACTCTGGTAGGACCACATTTTTAAAAGTATGCTTTTATGTAATTTCTATAGTTGTCTTCTCATATATAAAATCATGGAATTGGAGTACACGGCTTTAGGGTATAACTTTCAGTCATAAGATTTTATATGTCTCTACTTACTAAGTTTTATTCCAAAGTGTAATAACTCAGGCCAAATGAAAGTTTCTACAGTGCCAGGCCCAACCAAATTGTATGTTTTTAATCTCCATAATACTTCCCAAAATAGGTCTTTTCAAATAAAATCAATAATGAAGTTTGATTCGGGCAGATAGTGCAATTTCATTTGCCTTGTACATAGCATCAAGATGACGTGTGTAAGAGGGAGGAGAGGCAAACAGGATATATCCACCAAGAGGGTCAGACCCCGGTGGGTGACTGAGGAGAGAGAAACTCAGCACTGGAGGAAGCAAGCGTGAGAATAACTGAGGCTTGGAAAGCTGGATTTGTGGTGGAATATGGTGTCACAGTTATCACTTCCAAAAAACGTATTCTCCCATGCTCATTTTTCGGATTGCATGCAACATTTAGAAATATTCCAAAATTGTCTTTGAACACTGGTATCAAGTCCTGTGGGCTTCCAAGAGATGTTTGATCAAAGTATATATCTCCATAAACCTGTCTGCTGGCCCAAAATTCATCATAGGTGATGTTAATCCCATAAGATCTAGTGTGACCCTAACTTATAATTTGGCTTCAGTTTAATTTCAATTACTACATTCAGGACAGCATAAATAATCCTATTTACACATTTGATTCAAGTGTACATAATACACTGAAGAAAATGAAAATTGTGAGCGAGGAATAGTAAATTGTCTTACGCTTAAACAAAAAATCGAATAGGGTCCTTGTATTTGAAAAGTTGCTTTGTCCTCTAAGTATATCTTGGTTGCTTCTTATTGTTTTTAAGTGAGAAAAGAGCAATCTATCTGTTTGTAGAACTCCATTAACTGTATGCCTAGGATTTTACAAGCATAAAACTTTGATATAGAAAAAATAGCCGGGCTCGGTGGCTCAGCCTGTAATCCCGCACCTTTGGGAGGCTGAGGTGAATGGATTGCCTGAGCCCACGGGTTCGAGACCCGCCTGGGCAGGCGAGACCTTGTCTCTACAATATATCAAAAAAAATTAGCCGGGCGTGGTAGCACACGCCTGTAATTCTGGCTACTCGGAAGGCTGA
>NW_007254189.1:105980-110845 GCF_000164805.1 Carlito syrichta | reverse complement strand
GGAAGGCTGAGGCGGAAGGATCGCCGGAGCCCAGCAGGTCGAGGCTGCGGTGGCCAAAAGTGGCCACTGCACTCCAGTCTGGGCGACAGAGTGAGACTCCAACTCAAAAAAAAAACAAAAATAAAAGAAAAATTAAATAGGAGGAAGAGAACTTTGCTTTATCATAACTCGGAGTCCATTTCCAAGACATTGATATACCCTTTCTAAGCAAGTTCTTACGAAGAGTTCTCTTCCTTAGCCCTTTGAGAATCAGCAGGGCCTGACTTCAATCCCCCAGTGAATTGAGTACAAAAACCCTGAATGCTTCCAGCCTCATCATCCTGCTGTCTCCTTCTAATCCCTTCTTTTTTCTAAAAGCAGTACTTTCTCCTTTTCAAGTGTTCAGGGTTTCCCTACTACTTCTGTGTGAATCAATGGTTTTAAAATACACTAAAGCTGGGCATGGTGGTTCATGCCTATAATCTCAGCACCTTGGGAGGCTGAGGCAAGAGGATTGCTTGAACCCAGGAGTTCAAGACCAGCCTGAGCAACATAGCCAGACTCCTGTCTCCAAATAAATAAATCAATAAATAAATATGCTCAGTATAATTTTTGATAAAATACAAAGGGGTAACACATACACCTCCTCAAAAAGATGTATCTTACAATTCTCTGTCCCATGACCCTGCCACATGTTTCTTTCCAGCATGTGTGTTTTTGTGTGGTTATTGTCTGCTTGCCACACTAGTACATTATTTTATTTTCCAGTTGCTTGTGCTGGTGTATAGAAATGCAATTGATGTGTGATATTAATCCTGTAGGCAGGAAAATTGCTACATCCACTTATTAATTATAATAGTTTATTTGTGTATGTATATGTGAAGCCATGGTGCCTGTGAATAATGTTTCATTTCTTCCTTTTCAAGCTTGATAAATTTGTCATTTTTCCCTGCTAAACACCACCCTCAATCCTCTGGCAAGATGTTGAGTGGTAGTATTGACTGACATTCTTGTTTCATTTCCATTCTCAAGAAAAATCTTTATTTTACCTTTGCATAGATACACTTTATTGTACAAGTATAGATAAATCTGTGCTATTGTAGTCAAGATAACTTTTGATAAGAGTCACTTTCAGTAAGGATCATACCATGTCTAGCTTAGAAAAGAAGCTTCAAAGCATCTGCCCAATTTTTTTTAAATATTCGATGAAGTTCTGAAAACTGTGAATCATCATTCTCCATATCTTTTCTTCTAGTCCAGTTTAATTTCTAAATCAATGCCATTCAAAGTTCTTGCCTAAGAGTATCAGACTTGCCTTGACTTGAAAGCCCATCAAAGGATGAATAATCACTTCTGTTAAAGGATGACCTAGCCCTTCTCCAGAGTTGTGTAATCACCAACTAAGTCTAGCGACACTTTGCAAATCAGCCAAATACCACATACAGACCATAAAAGTCTTTGTACATGAAATATTCCATGCTTTACTAAGGAAATAATATGACTAGGAAATAGTGTAAAAGGAAACCATACCATGCCGTTCAGCACTGTATCCTCTTGAGAAAATGGCATAATGATAGGATCATTTCTTCAACATTTATACCCTACCACAGACAATGTCCTATCAGCTTTCATCTTTCTCATTACTGGATGTAAATGAAAGGAACCAGGTGCTCGAGGTCCTTATGTTTACTTCAGTAACCATAGTAATTCATAGTGGTCCCCAAAGACAACCATAATGACTTTATATATCCTTTCTTAACAATTTCTATCTAAAGCGATAGCATGGAAATTTAGACTACAGTAGTTCATGAAAAAAATTAATTACTCTCTCCAAGACTCTATGTCAATTTCCCATCTAAATATGGATTTTTGTTAATGTTCATTGTAATTTCACATAGCATGGAGAAAATAATATTTTATTGTGATTTTCTTGGGAGACAAAGTAAAAGTATCTGATTTGAAATGAACTAAATGGTACTACGAGGAGAAAGCCACTTTATTCTCCAACTTCCAAATTTATGCCCTGAGAAGCACAGGGACTTAGTAAATGCTCATCATGATGCTGATGTTACATATCAAAGAAAAGTTATTGAATTAAAGACACATACATAAAGGTGTGCGTCTGTTTTTGCATGGCTTGCGCAAGACTGTATTATCAGATACGTTTTCCTAATAGTCTGGTGAGAACTTGTCTAAGAGGAAAGGCTTATATTTTTCTCTATTTTATTTACAAATGCAGTTCCTTTAAAAAAAAATAGTTCCTATCAAAATAATCTACCATGATTGAATGCATTCACAGAACAAAACTTCAGAAAAAACAAAAAAAAAATTGCAGTGGAAACAAACATTTTCATTAACAGGTTGAAGATAAGCATTATGTTTATTTTCTGAAAGAAAATAGCTTATTTAGCAAATGCTTGCCAGCAGGTGCCTAGCCAACCGGTAAGTGATGGAGCTGAAGAGAAAAACTAATTTTTGAACCCAAGTTCAAGATTAAATGCATTAAATTACTCAGACTTTCTAAAAAGCCTGATTTCTTGAAAGCACAATGAAATCAGTTTACTTAAATGAAAAAAGAAAATAATTTCTTTATAGTCACTGTTTTGCATCCACTCCTTCCAGTCTACTCTTAGCTTTGGGGGTGAAAGTCAATGCCATCTTTAGGTGCTTTTATATTCAAGTGACAACAAAAAATATGCCTTGGGACTGCCTTCTGCAACCCTGGAACATCATCACCAAACCACCAGGACCTGGAGCACACGGACCACAGTACTCCTTCTGATACAGACGGTGCTCTCTTAACTCTCACCCTACTTATGGACTTCAGAGGTCAAGTCTTAGTTTACTTGGTATTTGGCAAGGTCACCACCACTCCCTCTACCTCCATGCTGTGGTTTCTCTTACAGATTAATAGAAAGAATAGACAACTTCATTTATGGACACCAAAATTTAATGTTCATAAATTTCTGTGTGTTGCAAGATAATATTTTTTTATTTTTTTTCCAACCATAAAAAGTACTAAAGTCGCAAGCCAGGTAAGATGGCGACGGCATAGGTGGATTTGTGAGACTCTCCGAATGTGAGGCTTCCAGCTCGAGAGGAGGAAACGCCTGACCCTCTCCTCCACCCCAGCCTGCTGGTGACACCCCGGATCCAGCACCTAGCTGTGCAGCTGATCCCCTGGTGCCTCTCGCCCAGAGACCCAGACAAGCATCCTCGAAAGTTAAAGTGAAGCTACCACCTCTGCCGTTCTCCAGGCAGATTTGCATTTCCCTGCCCACCTATTAGAGCCTCCACCTCGGTTCCTAAGGTAACATCATTAAACAGGAGACAAAGACCCTCCCCTATGCAGAACAGACAGAGAAAACTAAGAGTCAGACCTCCCAGGCAGCAGGCTAGCTGCCTGCAACAAAAACAAAGGGGAGAGGTCGGAGATCAGAGCTCAAGTGACTTTAGACACTAAGGAAAGATTCCAGACCTAATCTGATCTCTATTTTGACCTTTGATTTTATCATTCTGACGGTATGCTTTGCTCACTATTGTTTGCTTTCTAACTTACACTATCTGTTTCATGATTTTATTGGTCTGCTTCTGTGTAGCTACCAGTATTCTTTAGGGAATTTTCCTTCTGTGTTTTTTTCACTTCTCTCTGGCCTTGTGTCTCTTTTTCACCTGTTAGTAGGTATGTATGTCTGTTTTCCCTCTCACTCTTCTCTCTTTCTAACTTCCTATTGACCCCCCATTCCTCCATTATTTTCCTCTTTTGCTCCAGGGACAGTGGGAAATAGGTTCCAGTGTGCTCATACACCTGTTGGTGGATGCTGTAATCAGCATATAGATTCTGAATCACAGTTTCCCCCTCAATTAAACCTGAAAACTGCGAAAAGTACAGCCCGCAGCCTACACTCCAACCTCAAAACCCCATAAAGAAGTACAGGAGATTATACAAGTGAAACAAAAGCAATCACATCTTCCCTGAAAAACAGAAATAAAGAAGGGGAGGGAAAGGGGGAGAGAGTAAAAAATCTACACAAATGAAGAAAAACCAAAAGAAGAATATGGGTCTCTCCCAGACCCCTAGGAAGGCAGACACTGAGAAAACTGACTTCGGAATGCAAACAATGAAGAGCCCCCAGAATGCCTGGTCTCAAACTACAAGCCTGGATATCAAGACATTAATGGAGAGATTAAAAAGAATTAAGGAGAGTCAGAAGAAACGAGAAAGGAGCTGATATCTGAGATAATAGTAATAAAGAATACTGTGAATGAAATAAACAACAAACTGATAAGCATGGAAAGCAAAATTACCCAAGCAGAAGAAAGAATCTCAGAGCTTGAGGAGCAAAATATAGAACTAACCCAAATTCTTAAAAACAGAAAACATAGCTGGGCTCGGTGGCTCAGCCTGTAATCCCGCACCTTTGGGAGGCTGAAGTGAGTGGATTGCCTGGGTTCAAGACCCACCTGGGCAGCGAGACCTCATCTCTACAACAAATCAAAAACTCAGCCGGGTGTGGTAGCGCGTGCCTGTAATTCTGGCTACTCGGAAGGCTGAGGCAGAAGGATCACCGGAGCCCAGCAGGTCGAGGTTGCGGTGGCCGGAAGCGGTCACTGCACTCTAGTCTGGATGACAGAGTGAGACTCCAACTCAAAAAAAAAAAAAAACACAGAGAAAACAAGCACAAAAAGACAAAACAAAACCTTCAAGAGATGAGTGATTACTTCAAGAGACCGAACCTAAGAGTAATTGGCCTTCCTGAAGCAGAAAGAGAGACAGAGACCACACAGGAACAAACCTTCCATGAGATCATTCAAGAAAACTTGCCTTATCTAATCAATGATGCAAAAATCAAGCACAAGAGATTCAGAGAACCCCTGCAAGACAA
>NW_007254189.1:96045-105919 GCF_000164805.1 Carlito syrichta | reverse complement strand
AGCTTCATCAGCGAGGGAGAATTAAAATCTTTCCCAGATATCCAATCCCTAAGAATGTACAACTGCCACCAAACCACCTCTACATGAAACACTTAAGAAAGTACTAAACACAGAAGAAAAAGGGAGAAAATAATGTAAAAGGAAACCATACCATGCCGTTCAGCACTGTATCCTCTTGAGGCTGGAGTGCAGTGGCATGCTCACAGTCACCTCAGCCTTTACCTGCTGGGCTCCAGCGATCCTTCCTCCTCAGCTTTCCAAGTAGCTGGAACTACAGGTGCGTGCTACCATGCCCGGCTAATTTTTTATTTATTGTGGAGATGAGGTCTTGCCAAGTTCCCCAGGCAGATCTCGAACCCTTGGGCTCAGGCAATCCTCTTGCCTCGGCTTCTCAGAGTGCTGGGATGACAGGCTTGAGCCACCCCACCTGGCCTCCTTTCTTATTGTATTATGATAAATGTTTGGGACTCACTTATAAGTGAGAACATGTGGTACTCAGTTCTTTGTTTCTGTGATAGATCACTGAGCATGATAGACTCTAAGTCCATCTAAGTGGCTGCCAAGTCCATAATTTTGTCCTTCTTTATGACTGCATAATATTCCATCTTTCATATATATCACATGTTTTTGGAACCAGTCCACCTTTGATGGGCAGCCCAGTTGATTAGATGTTCTTGCTATCGTGAATGGTGCTGCAATCAACATGCTTGCACAAGTATATTTTTTGTCGAATGATCTGAGCTCCTCCTGGTATGTTTCTAGTCGGGGGATTGCTGGGTCATATGGAACGTCAATTTCTAGATATTTTAGAAATCACATGCTGTTTTCCAGAGAAGTGGAAGAACTTTACAATGAAACTACAAAACACTGCTCAAAGAAATCAGCCTGTTAAAGAGAAAAAAGATTTCAAATCTAGGTATTTCGTAAGCTTTTGATTCAATTTAGAGATAGTGTTATTCGTCTTTATAAATATAGTAAATGTTGGGGTTATCTTTCCTGTTATAAACCATATAGAGTTAGGGTCAGAGATAGGGAAAGTAAGATGAGTTGGGGAGAGTCTCACAGGGAAGAGGTTGTCTGAACTGGGGTCTTAAAGACCCCAAGGTGTCTGCCTGTCAGAGAAGGAGAAGGAAAGCTTTACAATTAGAGAAAATTGCCTAAGAAAATGTATGGAGTTACAAGAATATGCCAAGTTGGGGAATTTTTAAATAGTCCTGCAAGAGGAAGAGCCATAAAAGAATGAGGCATGAGCGATAATATTGAACTTGATTATAGAGTGTTTTTTCTTAAAGCTATGCCAAGAAGTTTGTATAGTTCTCCTCGCTTAAGTCAAATTTAAAGTATGGAGATACACTAAATACAAATAAGGAAAAGAAAAGTTTTCTTTCCCTAAATATCTGCTCTGGTGAGCTAAAAATTCATAAAGCTCATAGCCTGCCTGAAGGCAATAATAAAATAGAACAAAAAATACCAGGAAGACCTCATTATAGCCATTCTAGCAGTTAGAGCCTTATTTTATGGAAAGAAAATGCAGCATGAAAGTCTCTCTAGGACAATTTATACTGCAGCTCTTTTTAATTCCATTTAATGCTTTTCGAACTATTTCAAAAATTGAACTAGCTAATCGATTCATGATTCCAATTGTCATAATTTGTAATACCAACACATTGGTTCAGCATAAACCATACTCCACCCAAATCCCCACGAGTGAATATTTTATGATTAAAGCATATTATTTTCTAGAACAAAACAAAACTTACACTTTCTTGTTTTTCTATATTTTACTGGCTATCTTCATTTGTTCCGAATATTTCAAGGGCACGCTAAATCAACATGTCCACGGTGTATCTTATACTCCCTTGCAAATGTGCTTTTCTTTTTTCTCCTTTTTTTTCCTATTTACACACTGGTAGCAACAAGTCATAGAAGATGAAATACTAGCAGTTATCTGAAACTCTTTCTCACACATAACATGTAACTACTACATTCTACAGATTTTATTGCTAAATATACCGCAGAGTTTCTGCTTCTGCCTGTTACCATTTTTCGCTTTGCTCTGTTTCAGGTCCTTGTCAATGAAAAAAGGCAACAGCCCCTCAACTGGTTATTGTTCTTCCTGCTTCCCTTCAATAATTTCTGCAGGAATAATCCTTCTAAAACAACAGGCATAGCATGCCATTCCTTTGCTTAGAACTGTTCAATGCCTTTGTTTCGCTTAAAGAATACAATTATAAGAAGATAGGACTGAAAATGATAAAATTAATTTGATCCTCATTCTTCAAGGATTTCATATCTTTAATCGAGGGAGCAGGCCAAACACAAACAAACAGATATCAAATTATCCATCTAACAAGAAGGTTAAAATAAAACTGGGTGATTTTAAGAGACTTACAGGACGCAGGTGAGGTAGCTTCTTTGGACCGTGTGGCAGAGATGACATTGACAGTGAAATCTGAGTGATAGTAAGGCATCACCCATGCACAATGTGGAGCATGGGGATTCTAGAGAAAGGTGGCAGTGAGTTCAAAGCTCTCGTGGTGGCAGTGGACGTGGCACAGTTAAGGAAACAGAGAGGGCCCACGTGACTGGGGCCCAGGAAGCAACGTAGTGGGTGTGGTCACATGAGGCAGGAGAGGCAGGTAGGAACTGGATCACGAGACTTTCACAACAGAGGCAGGGTCTTGGCTTTTATTCCCATTCAAGAGGAAGATACGTGATCATGTGACTTGAACTATATTTTTTAAATTCGATTCTAACTACAGAGAAGGCAATGGACGCATCAGAGGAACAGGACTCGCAGCCATTTAGCAAGGAAGGGTGTGGCTTAGAGAAAGGTAGATATCTGCCTGGGGAAGGGGGGCACACCTCATCGACAAGGGTACCTGCACGGTGAACATTTGTATACCTAGCCCTGAAGTGTGTTGGGAGCCAGCCATGGAGGCCCACTGAGCGTTAGGGATCAGGAAGGACGTTGACCCCGAGACCACTAGGATGCGTTTGGGAGCTATTTGACCCCATTTCCTCCCACTTTCTACTCAGCACTAACCAGATGAAGCTCCTGTGAGCTCAAAACATAAAAACTCTGAGACCGAGACGAACACAAGCTCACTTTAGAAGCTCATTGCTCCCATGCTTCCACAGATTGCAGTTTTGGCTTTCACACAACTTATAATTCAAACTCGTGTCACATCTAAGAGCCTTAGTATTGGTCACAGGCTTCTGGGTCATGATCTTAGGATTTACTGAAGGTGTAAATTGTAGAACATAGTTTTAGAAGACAGCCATTTTGTTGAAAGAATGCGGCTGGGTTACTTGCAGGTAGCCCACTGTGAACTTTGGACTGGGCCACGTTCCAAACATTCTGGGATGGACCACTTTACAAACGAAATACTTAAGCTTCTGTAGAATTGTTTAACTTGGCATAAATCAATCAGCTTAGGATGAAAAAAGTTTATCAAATATGTCAGTCACAAATTAGGTTATCCTTTGTTATGGGATTTTTAGATTATCATATGAAAAGGGTTTAAAGGCAATCACTGATTAAGTTTTCATGGATTAAGGTTTCTGGTGGGTGGGGAACGCCCCTCCCACATCTGACTTTGTGTATAAAAGACCCGTTGTAATTCCCAATAACACACATCACTTCTGCACTAGACCAGAGTCCAGTCTCTTTCTTTCTCTCTCTCTCTTTCTCTCTTCTTCCCCCCAATCGCCGATGCCGTCTCCACCTTTGGGGTACCCTGAACCCAGCTGGAGCAGGTCTCTGGCAGAAGTGTACCCCACAACTTTAAATTCAAATAAAAGAGAAAGGTGGAGAGGGGTTGATGGAAACGGACAGCTACCTGGTGCATGTGGAGGTAATAAAGATCGGAAGAGTGAGGGGTTGAGTGTGGGGGTGAGAACAAGGAGGAGACGGAGAGTAGATCTGGAATCTGACTTATCACCTGACTGAAAGAGAAGTTGTGTACTAAATGGAGAAACAAGAGCTTTATTTTGAATATGTTAATTATAAGATATATATTATATGACAAGTGTATACTTCAAGTAAACAGTTGTATGCACAATTTTTGCAATTACAAGAGGAAGTCTTTGATGGAGAAAAAAATGTGGAAATTATAAACCTACACAAAGTTAAATACACAGGACTCGATGCAATTTCTAAGACACAAAGGAAAGAGGCCCAGGCCTAAGGATTGGAACAGTCTGGAATTTAGTAGTAGAGGAGAAGATTAGCTCTTTGTCCTCAGTACTGACCACAGTACTGAGCAAATAAGTAATGTGTGTCCAATGGCTGCTGAATTAAATTGTCCCTCCTAGCCAGGCTCAGTGGTTCAGCCTGTAATCCCACGATTTGGGAGACTGAGGTGAGTGGATTGCCTGAGCCCGCATGTTTGAGACCCGCCTGGGCAACTTGGCGAGACTTTGTCTCTACAATAAATCAAAAACCAGCCGGGCATGGTAACACACACCTATAGTTCCAGCTACTTGGAAGGCTGAGGCAGAAGGATCGCCGGAGCCCAGCAGGTCGAGGTTGTGGTGGCCGGGAGCGGCCACTGCACTCCAGTCTGGGTGACAGAGTGAGACTCCAACTCAAAAAATTAAAAAATTAAAAAATTAAAAATAAATAAATCGTCCCTCCTCCAAGTCATATGAAGAATAATGTGCAGGATGACCCTGGGGTTTTTATACAAAGCATCATTCCTCTTATATTTCTCAGATGTGTGTTTTATTTTTAACATATTCTGATTTGGAAAATAAATTGTGTTGTTTTGATATATTTTTCCTGTACCAACAATGAATCTGGTAATTGGAGAGACCACCAAGCATCAGTTCAGAAAACTGCTATTTGTGCCAAATAACTAAGTCCCCAGCAGAGCACAAAGACCCTAACAAAGTAACAGGGCTTAATTCTTGTTCTAACACAAGTAAACGCATACAGTGAAAGCATTTGCAAAGAAGTCACAAGCTTTATCTCAAATTTCTGTTTGTATCCTTCAATATTGTGGCTAACAAATGATCAGATGTAGAGAGCAAATAAGCATCTAATTCCCTCAGCTACACAGTCAAATCTGCTCTTTAACCTGGAATCACAGACAGAGATCTCTTTCCAATTTTCCAATTTAACCTAGTAGAAACTCTTCAGGTTCACAGACTGTATAAGTGGCACCTTTCTAAGATCAAAGTTAGTTTCTTCTTCATTTATTAGTATATTTTCATTCTCTCTCTCTCTCTCTCCATATCTGTCTCTCTTTGTCTCTCTCTCTCTCCCCCACACACATCTCTCTTTCATTACCCTCTTCCTCTGTTTTTAATTTTAACCGAGCAATATGCATATGTGGATGTGGATCCTCATATATAATTTATACACAGAGGTAGGGGTATATAATTTCTCCCATTTTTAGGGAGATATATATACAAAGAAAGGACCCAAAAGAACTGGAATTTATTAAAAATTGTGCATTTATTCTTAACATATTTAAACTTTGGTCACTTTCAAAGTCCTCTCCGTTTGATGCAATACACCTATCGAGTCCGTTTTTTCACGGCTCAAAGCAATTTTTAAACTCGTCAATTTTTATGCCTTTTGGTGCTTCTGCTGTTTTTTTGTTTCACCTCTTCCATATCAGCAAAATGTCTCCCTTTGAGGACTTTTTTCGTCCAGGGAAACAAACAAAAAAAAGGCACTCAGCGCCATCGGGTGAATAGGAAGGGTGGGGCAAACAGATCATCCGCTTTTGGGGCAAAACTGCTGACCACTCAGCACAGTGTGGACAGGTGTGCTTAGAAATCACCCATCATGAAATGGGCAAATGTGTTGAAAGAATCTCCAAAAAAATCCATTGAAGCTGAACTCAGCCTCTCCCTGCAATGTTAGCTGGTACACGGAGGCCAGTGTGTTCCTAGAACACACACACACACACACACACACACACACACACACACACACACACACACACACACATATTGGAAATACCCCTTCACTGTCGGGCTCTTGGACTTACTTACTGATCAGCTGCTGAGTGAACACCTTCAGGGCAAGGAAGTCACTATGTCTTAAGGTAACCCCTTCTATCTTTAAGACAGCTCTGATAGTCACCAAAAGAATTGTATGCTGTATGCTTTTATATCCTTTCTTCAGTGATCACAATTAACATTATTTCTATATTGTGGGTCCACTTTGAATGAGATGAAATTTCTTCCACATGACCACACAGAAATTCAAAAACAGCAACCAGGTGCAGGAGTTGCCAGTTCCAACTAGTTTCTCTGTAAAATATTTTAAAGGCTGTCAAACTACTTCTCAAAGAAGCATGGAAAACAAATTCTGAGACCTGTATCAGTGAGAGTTCAACCAAAGAAACAACAGAACAATCTCTTTATCTACCTGCCTACCTGTCTATATGCGTGTATCTATGGATTTATTAGAGAGATCTTATATTATCCACCTCCAGGAGCTGGTCACAAAGTGTCTATGAGGCTGATGCATGTGTTGTATCTGGTGTTGGAGCCTGAAGTCTGCAGATTAGGTAGTCAGAGGGAAGAAACAGGACTGAAATAAGGAAAACAAGAACTAAACTTGTGAGGATGTCTTGGAATACACAGAGACAAACTGGACTCGTGTCCAGCCTGGTGATGGGTTGATCTAAAGGAGAAGCTGGCATCTTCCATCATGTTGCTAACCAGGGACCTGGCCCAGGAGTCAGAGAAGCAGAAAGAGGATGTCCAGCAGGGGCTGGAGCAGTGGTCCAGCGGCTGTCCATGCCAAAAAGGCGACTCAGCAGGTAAGCATCCTTGTGGCTATGACTGGTGCATAACTTTCGGCAGCCAAACCTCTCCCAAAGGGTTAAGTGGCCGCTAAAGCCAGGAAGTATGCAAGGGACAGAACCGTGGGCAAGGCTGACACAGCGCAAATCCTCTGTGCTATTTAGTTATGTTATTATTACATGCAAGCATAAACTCCTCATGCTGAAATAGCTATGCATCTAGCCTCCAGATGATTTTCACAAAAAGAATAAGAATTATTTCATGAATCTTGAATGCTGCACATTCTACAAATGACTTCTATGTAAAGAATGAGTGTCCCCTGCCAAGTTCGGTGGTTCAGCCTGTAATCCCACGCTTTGGGAAGCTGAGGTGAGTGGATTGCCTGAGCCCGCGGGTTCGAGACTCGCCTGGGCAACTTGGCGAGATCTCATCTCTACAATAAATCAAAAAATTAGCCAGGCGTGGTAGCGCGTGCCTGTAATTCCAGCTACTCGGAAGGCCAAGGCGGAAGGATCGCCGGATCCCAGCGGGTCGAGGCTGCGGTGGCCGGGAACAGCCACTGCACTCCAGTCTGGGTGACAGAGTGAGACTCCAACTCGAAAAAAAAAAGAATGAGTGTCCTCAAGTCATGATATAGTATGAGGGACAAGTAGACCTAGAAAAGATCAGGTATAGGTTGTAAAATTGGTAGACAGGACCTAGAATTGATTTGGAAACAAAACTGGAAGCACTGATATGAATTTTCTCATGTTATTATAACAAGGGCAGATTTGCTATATGTTCTTATCTAAATAGAATGTATCACCTCTCCTAGATGTTATCTTATTTGCCCATGTAGTTAGGTCTGTCTGCATTAATTGCCACGACCACATAAAGTCGTGTATTACATTTACTAGGTCAGTTTTATAGTTCAGGAAGCAGACCCAGTAAGGTTAAATGAGTTGAATTAGATACACAATCTTTCTCAGGCAAAAGCCAGAAGTAGAAGCTATACATCCTTTCTGTCAATATGTGTTTTTATATGTACTTAATATACATGTGTCATTTATAGATAATAATGATATTGATAATATTGCTCAGTATTGTTATAACATTTTTCTCTCACTTGGGAAAAAGCAGAGGTTGACTATTAAGATTGGCTTTGCATATTTTCAAATCTACTAGGATTCCTTTAACTTCCTCTATAATTACTTCTTTCTCAAGCCTTGACAACTTTGTGTCTATGTGCGTTTCATTTCTACAACTATTTGAATTTATCACCTAAATTTTGACACACGGGTTTCTGTTTTGAAATCCATGATGTCAATGAAGAAGGCTCAACAAAATCAACATGCTTTATTGTTGATCTACAGAGTGTCTATTTTCTGATTGGGATAGAAATTCAGCTTTGTGTTGCTTTAGTCAGAAAATTACATCGGAAAACAATGCATTCTCGTGTACAGACGATCTCAGCACTGACAGGCTTCCCCCTGTATAAGCTGCATGGTCATCCTTGTTCACTGTGATCTTGACTGAAGTATTACAATACCTAAACTTGGCAATTCGTGCAGACAGACATAGCTATGTAGGCAAATAAGATAACATCTAGGAGAGGCGATACATTCTATTTAGATAAGAACAAATAACAAATATGCTCTTGTTATAATAACATGAGAAAATTCTTATCGGTGCTTCCTGTTTTGTTTCCAAATCCGTTCTAGTTCCTGTCTACCAACTTTAAAAATTAGTTGATGCTGTGCTGTGATTGCAAAGGTGAAATGAATAGATTAGGAGTCGCACAGCTGTTTACGGTTTTGGTTTATAGCTCTGGGACATCCCATTCTAGAGACGTTTCGTTCCAGTTCATTTTAACAGTAATTAGGAGTACCCCCATAACGAGGAGTTTGCTGTTGGAAACAACTTCATTAGTTTGGATGATTTTATTGGTTTCCTTTAGGGTGAGGAACTAGCACTAATAGTCGTAATTTAATAGGAAAATTACTGAAGCAAGAAAGATTCCACCGAATCTTAAATGGGGCATTAGACAGAAGTTTCCTTTCCAAATAATGAAATATAAAAGAAATACCTTTACCTTAAAAATTCTTACACAAATGCATATAAATTAGCATGAAAGGGCCATTTTAATTAAATGCTTAAATAAAACATTAAGTTCCCATATCAAAAAACCCAGGTAAATTTGACGTAAATTAAAAATGCATGTGTCCCTGTAAGACATTTTTCTCCACACTTTGTTTAAAATGAGGTAGAGTCAACAAAGCTGGCCTTTGAGGAAGGAGTCTGTCTTCCTGGATAGAGAGGCCAATTCACTTTCTAAGCCTACTCCTTCTTTTCATTCTGTGCTTCCGGCCCCTTTCCCCTCACCTGTAATCTCCCTAAGTAGTAACATTCTCCTTGTTACAAAAAGGATTAATGGAGCAATATTAGAACCTCTGGTACACACAGGACTCTCTATCTGCAAAACAATTTATAACCATTTAGGAAGCCTTCCTCCCACTTCTGCCGTGTGACACCGCATTACTTTCAGTATTTTAGAAACGACAAAAGAGATTCAGAAAGAAATTTACCCAGACAAGATCTGGCGTGTTCGATGTGGTATGGCCGAAGATGAAATGTAGCCAATATTGCGAAGCAAATTAGCAGCAGACCACTAAACTGAGCTGTAACTTTCTGTCTATTTTTTGGAAAGTACACCATGACACCTTAATCATTTGGAAACCCTGTTCTCTCTACCATTTGAAAAAAACACAAATGTTGTAATATTTCAGAGTGTGTGGAGCTCATAATGCTTGGGTTCTAACAAAGAGAAGCAATAAGCAGAGAAGGTGGATATTTTGGCTTCAGGCTGGCCATTCGGGCACAAAACGCCTGTCTCGTGTTCGGGCAGAGGCTGCCTCAAGACCTGTGAGCCATAGATCCACGGAGCAGGGACAGTGGGTGACAATAAGGGGTTTTCCACAAGTGCTGGCTGAATAAATGCCTGACCAAATAGAAGAGTCAACGAAACAAAACAAATCAGCCGGCCGGGCTCGGTGGCTCGGCCTGTAACCGGGGCTCTGGGAAGCCGAGGTGGGCGAACTGCCCGAGCCCGCGGGTTCGAGACCCGCCCCGG
>NW_007254189.1:71681-95621 GCF_000164805.1 Carlito syrichta | reverse complement strand
GGCGACTCCAGCCCAAAGCAAAGAGCGTCGAAAGCGAACCGGCCCCACAGCCTCAGCGGCTGCAGTTTCTCTCACGTTGCTGGCAAGTTTGACCTCCGTGGACCTTCTCCCCACTCTGCTGCTACGTTTTACACCCCAAGTCCCCCTCTTCACATCAGCCCCGCTTTCAAGACCTCCACATAAGCCACTTCCCTGCCCAGCAGCGCCGAAGAGTAGCAGGGTCTCCCGCATCTACAGTTTTCTTCGGTGTCGGGTGACTTCGCACTTCGGAATTTCCCAGGGCTTGGATCAGCAACGTAACTGACCTTGGGTGGCCATTCCAAAGCGCCATTCGAGATCGAAGGCCTCACCGTGGAAAAGCAAGGGGGGGGAAGGATAGGCATCGGGAGAGAATTAAGCCCCTCCCCGAGAGCAAGAGTACCGTTTTCTAAGGCAGTAGGTGAAGATTTGGCGTCAGTGCAGCAAACTAAGACAGGGGAGGAGAAAAAAGGCATTGGAGACCACTCGGGAGAAAATTAACTGTGTCAAGATAGTAACTCCTCAAATGCTTTCTCTTTGAAATGCTGGGCAAGATACTCTGTTTTCTATAACTTTGACCGTCTGATGTCATGTTGTGTTGCTCATTGAAATTGTCACACTTGGCCAGCAAAGACTTCAAAAAACTGCAAATAGTCTTACACACCCATTGTGATCGTTCCAGTATGCCCAAAGGGAGAAGACTGGAAATGGAAAAGGAAGACTTGCCCCTCCCCTGTCTCCATAATGCCTTCAGGAGAGAAAGAATGTCACCGGAAAAACTGGTCTAAGAAACAAGTGGTAGCCAGCTCACTGGAAGAATTTCTCCAGCGTGAACAACTCAAGGGAACTAATAGAGAAAATACTTTGTAGTTGTCTCTTTTTTAAGAAATCACATCCTTAGTTCTGTGAAAATGGTGGCACTTTATAAGCTACATGAAAGAAGAGACCTTCGGGTCTGAAGACAAAAGACCAAAGAGAGTTTATTTGTAGCTGAGTGTCCATTCCAAGTGTTAACAAAATGGAAGATTGTATTTGCAGACATAATGGTAACAGCAAGCTCAACTCAGTATGTAGTTTAAGGAGGTCTAACATAAACAAAGAAAACATTTATCAGGAAAATGGGCGATTATGTGTAATAAGCAACTCATCGTAACTTCATGTGGCTATCACCTAATGAAGATTACTCTTAATTGCTGAGCCATTATAAATAAGGTAGTAAATGTATAGCTGACATTACACCAGTACTTCCAGAGATGAAATCTAAAATAAGTGAAATGCAAATTCCTATACTGTGAACTCATGTCAAGGGGTAATAGGCCTGTGTATTTCCATGAATAAAAATCTAAGCAGTTTAATAATTTTTATTTATTTATTTATTTTTTGAGTTGGAGTCTCACTCTATCGCCCAGGCTGGAGTGCAGCAGCACGCTCACGGCCACCCCAGCGTCAACCTGCTGGACTCCAGTTATCTGTCTGCCTCAGCCTTCCAAGGAACCAGAACTGCAGGTGTGTGCTACCACACCTGGCTAATTTTTTGGATTTATTATAGAGACTAAGTCTTGCCAAGTTGCCCGGGCTGGTCTTGAACCCACAGGCTCAGGCAATCCACTCGCCTCGGCCTCCCAAAGTGCTGGGATGACAGGTTAAGCAACCAAGCCTGGCCAATAATTTCTTTTAAATTACTGACACTTTCCATTCTCTCATTCATTCCTCAGATGACCCCATAATTCCAGAATTCCTCCCAGTTCATTAGACTGAATAGGCCAGTCAGTTATTGCCCCAATGATACTGCATAACAAATTACCTCCAAAACACAGCAACATAAAACAACTAAATTTATTTCTTCCACACAGGTCTGGAGGTCAGCTGGAACTTAGTTGCTCTACACTGGACACAGAAGGGTATGAATTGGTCCAGGTCTGCTGCAAGCGTCCATCATCTTCATATGACCAGCAATGACCTGGGTCATATTCTTCTCATGGTGAAGATCCAGAGCTCAAGAGAGGAAGACCACCCATGAAAGCCCTTTTAAGCCTCCATGCCACTGCATCCTCTAACATACCATTGACCAAAGTAAGTCACATGACCAAGCCCAATATCAATGTGGCTCAGAAGTATATGTCTTCTGTGAATTTAGTGAAGTGAACGTTTCCTGATCAATTTTTTTTTTAAGTAAGAGTCTCACCCTGTCGCTCAGGCTGGAATGCAGTGGCACAAACAGCTACTGAAGCCTCAACCTTCTAGGCTCAGACAATCCGTCTGCCTCCGCCTTCCAAGTAGCTGGAGTGAAAGAGGCGCACTTCCAAGCCTGGCTAAAATGAGGTCTTGCCAAGTTGCCCAGACTGGTCTCGAATCCCTGGGTTCAAGGACATCCTCTTACCTCTACCTGGGATTGGAGGCGTGAGACACCATGCCCAGCAATAATTCAATACATGCAAATATTAAGTAATTTCCCAAGGCATGACATGAGTGTTCTACAAAGTAAACCAGACTCCTTTCCTGAATCCTGTGTAATAATGCCTGTCATTGTCACTGCCGTCATCTTCAACACTACTGACATTTTCAAAGCACAGGAAACTACATAAAGTGCCCGACCTGTAGTAGCTGACTAAATTCCAAGATGACCATATGAAAACAGGTATTTACTATATTCTCTGAAGAAGCTGTGTCTCAAAGTGACTTGTCTAATAATATACAGCTAGTAATTGGGAAAATCAGACTTTAAGCTCAGCCTTCATCTGATATCCAAACATTGGGCTTTAAGATTTATTACACGTTTTGTTAACATATACAATAAAACTATTGCTTGGATTTCGGTTGTCCTTGGAATATATCATGACCCAGGCATCAGATCAAGCTTTAGCCAAATCTGTATTACACTTACTTCAGTCAGGGGGAGTGAGAGTTAAAGTACTCTCTTAATTCAGCTGATACTAACAAAGTTTTTAAGACTACTAAATGGAAAATGAATCCATTTAACAGAATGACAGTTGTCTTTCTCTGATCAAAGAACATGTTGGGATGATTTACACAGGTGTCATCATATGCTTTAGCACACAATAAAAACCAAGTTGATATCATATTGAACAGCTCGCATGGATGGCTAGCTCAATAATCTGAACATGTCAGTCCCTTCAATTGATTTAAAATGCCAGAACAAACTAAAATAGGACAAAGCTCTAAGGACACAAAGAAAATAAAGAAATTATGCCCAAATAATATGTAATAAAGACTCTATAAAGTAGGCTCTTGCTATTTGAATAGTAAAACTATGATGAAGAAAAAATTCAGAAGAATGATGTCTGATTCTTGTTCAAAAGAAGAAACTCAAAGAAATATGCCTGTCTTTTTTTGACAAATCCTTCAAGCCTTGCAAGTATACAACAAAGTCAATAACTCATGACCAACATGAGAAGGAACTGGTTCCAGCAGTTAACACTTTTCTTCCAGCAGCAAACATTTAACATCTTTACTCCAAAAACATAATGAGATCACAAAAAATAAAAATAAATCACACATTTTAAATCACATGTTTAAAAGCATATAAAGAAATTTCAGGAATCACATTTACTCATAATTCTGCTATTTACCACATGCCTTCTTTGCTTTAACAATTCTTTCTTAGCTAACCTCATCACACCATACACGTGTTAGTTGAACTTCTGATGCGTTTTTCACACTTTTCTTCCCATTCAAAATATATTTTTCTTAAATTAAGTCCTCATGTAGGCTCTTTCTGCTGCTCCTCCAAAATGTGATTGTTTTTAGCAGGGCCACGAACCATCAACTTTAATCTTCTCGTATCTCTTTATACCTTTTTTTCATACATGGATTTTCCCAGTGCCAACTTTTCTTGACAATCTGCATAAATTCCATTATCATTTAGATCAGGTATCAAATAAATCTTTTTCTGTACTACTTTTATTATTGTCTATAGGTTTTCTTGGCCTAAGTAACTTAAAACTAGTTTAAGGTGGTTTTTATCCATCACTACACTTCTTCCCACTTACAAGACAAACAGAAAGCAACAACAAAATGGTCCTAGACAGTCATAGGGTTCTTACAATTACAAGGTTTTAGGCCCATTGTTTACAACCTTCTTTATTAATCCAAACTCATTCAGTAGCAATTACAGATACTTAAACCATCTTGTTTAAAAAAAAAAAAAAGAAAAGTATGTCGTTGTTTAGCTGAGACATCCAGGGAGTGGAACTAGCCTCAGAGAAGCCTGAAACTAGAGCTAGAAAGATGCCTTAAGGGAATTACCTCTCTTTCACCATCTTTAAGCTCTACTTCTCTCTCTATGTTAGAATTGTCTGTTAGAATTATAGAATTTCGTTTATGCAGCTGACAAGGACAGTAGTTAGCAGTTCTTAATTTTCATTACTCATATTAAAGTCTCAACAGAAAAAAAGAGTTTTTTTCATGATTATCATTGTTCTGCCTGGGTCAGCACCCACATGTTGGACCACTCACTATCCCCCAAAACATGGAATGTTACGATTGGCCAATTCTAGGATCCATGCCTGATGGAGGGGCATGACATTAACTGACAGTCCCATTATATTTGTGGAATGGGGTTGGTCACATTTTCCCCCAAAAAAATACTGAGCATGCAAAAACCAATGTCTCCTTACTACATTCCACGTTAAATGACAAAGTATCCATGCACATGCTTTTCTATAAATATAGAATAACCCTGTTTATTAAAAATAAACTATCACCCACAAAAAACAACAGCAACTAAGGGTGACAACACAAACTCCCATCCATTACTGTATCCAACTGAAGTTATTTCTGGCATCACTTGTGTATATATTTTCCTCTCTTGAATTTGGGCTCTGTTGAGAGAGAGAGACACAGAAGCAGGATGACAGATATCAAAATAAATATCACTGTCAATTAAAATAAAATTAGAAAATGTGGCCTCAGCTCTGAGTCAAAAGGACTTGCCTTTACTTCTCTCCTGAATTAAGCAGAATTATCCAGAGTTCTGGAAAGAGGCAGACAACAGCAAACCTTCCCAGATAGATATAGTGCCTGTTTTCAGTTTACCATGTGGCCAAGAAGAAAGAACAAACGAAAACAACTGTTCACGAAGATTAAAAGTATCCAGTAGAGAGAAGGGAAGAGGAGGAGCCATGCCTGCCCATTCTCTTCAGCCAATCTCATTTTAATAATTTGGTTTTTCTCCCTGTGGAGAAAGAATGATTGAGGAGATAGAGAAAATCCAGGCATGTTTCTACTCTAATGACAGTTTCTTCACACGGAAATATGGAAATGGGAAAAATGTCACACCCCGAATAGCAAAGAAAAGATGTTTATCTTCTAAGAGTATAAACCTATCACTAAATGATATCTGGAAATCAACAGTAGAGGGAAATTGTAAAAGCAGAGGTCAAGATGTGTAGGCTATTCGAGGGCAACAAGTAACCCGAAGACCTCCGTGTCTGACAACTTCCGGCTTACTCTTCTCCCTCTGGATTTCTGTCAGTGGTCCTCCAGGTGTGTAGGGTTGCTCTGTTCCCTGTCCTTGTCCTGGCTGTAAGGCCCTAGGAAGTGCCTTAGATGATCAAATCTCATAGGCTCTTGTGTTCCCAGTTTGGGATTTCCCAGGATTACGACTCTATTAAAAAGCATGGCAGCTCATCAGACTATTCAATTTCTGGCAATGACATTAGCTAATAATTAAAGCCATCCATCTTAGAGGCTCCTGCCCTTAGCAAGAAGACAAGAGCTGCTCCCATAATCCTAGGCTTCATGCTGACTTCTTCCATCTTGACTTTCCACAGAAAAGCTTCAGAGCTGAAGAAGAGCCGGTCTGTTCCTTTGCTCCAAATTTCATTTTCACGAACGGTTCCCTATCACGAGGGAGATTATAAGCCCTGTTGCGCAATGAGAACACAGAAGAAGGTCCAAGCAGAAGTCTACACTGAAGATTCTTTCATGCTTTGGGCTCTTCATGAGTCTCATTTTTTATTTTCCACAGTGGCTTTAATCTTCCACCATTTGCTTACACCAGCTAGTGCATGCAAAAGATAACTTAAATTTTGTGAATTTGTTTAAACTTATGACAGTCGGACCCCTAGTTATCTAATATGACTAGCCACACCCAGTGAGGGCTTATCTCTAGAAAACTAAATGCTGCTTCATTCCTTTTGTAAATGGCTCACTTGTCCTAACACTTGTCTATTTCTGACTGGAACTTTCCAGAACCTTTAAGAATTTGTGAAAATGTGCTAGCATCTCCAGGTTTTTGCAACACATACTTCAATTCAGAGCTCTGGACTCTGTAAGCCTCATTTCAAAAGTACTAATCTACTACTTACTTAAGTATGACAAAAGAAACTTCCCAACCAGAGAGAGTGCTGTTCAAACCTCAGCTCAATTCAGCCAGTTCTGTATTTCAAATTCCTTTACCTACCAATTTACACTTTGTTTATACTGGATAAAAACACAAGTCCAATGATAACTAAGTGGGTTTTGTTCGCTCATTGTGCATACTTGGAAATTTAGGGTATAACTAGTTTTAGGCTGTATCTAACTGCTCAAAACTGCCAAGGCCTCTCTCTCTCTCTCTCTCTCTCTCTCTCTCTCTCTCTCTATCTATCTATCTATCTATCTCTATCTCTGTCTTTTTCTCCTTCCCACCATCTCTTCCACTGGAGTTGGCTTCATTTTCTATGCACAAAGGTTCTTCCTTGAAGCTTAGGGGAAATAGACACTAGCAGTCCCAGTAACTCCAAGTTCACAGTGGTCAGTTCGGCATCCCCAGTGGAAGGAATTTCTTAAGGTCAGCTGGTGTGCATCAGTTCTTGCAGATGGTGCTTCTGACCTTACTGTGGTAGGTCAAATAATATATCCGAACCACCAGAACCTACGGATATGGGCAGGGCAAAGGGAACTTGGCTGCTGTGATTAAGATTAATAATTGTGAAAACAGCCTGGTATTGGTACAAGAACAGGCATATAGACCAATGGAACAGGATAGAGATTCCAGAAGCAAAGCCTATTCAGTAAATGGTCCTGGGAAAACTGGCTGATCACATGCAGAAGACTGAAACAGGACCCCTACCTATCACCATACACAAAAATTAACTCTAAATGGATCAAAGACCTAAACGTAAAACCTCAAACTATAAGAATCTTAGAAAACGCAGGAGACACCCTCATGGAAATTGGAACTGGCAACCAATTTCTGATCAAATCCCTAAGTGCCCATACCTTAAGAAATAAGATAGACAAGTGGGACCTGATCAAACTGACAAGTTTCTGCAAAGCAAAAGAAACCATTAAGAGAGCAAGGAGACAGCCCACAGAATGGGGAAAAATATTTACCAATCATATATCTAGGATCTACAAGGAATTCAAATGCACCAAATGGAAAAAAACAAACATCCCCAATAAAAAGTAGGCAAAAGACATGAATAGACACTTCTCAAAAGAAGAGATATGGACAGCCAACAGACACATGAAAAGTGCTCAGCCTCACTAATCATCAGAGAAATGCAAATCAAGACTACATTGAGATACCATCTAATCCCAGTAAGAATGGCCATCATTAATAAAAACAAACGACAATGGATGCTGGCGAGGATGCGGAGAAAAAGAAACGCTTCTACACTGCTAGTGGGAATGCAAATTAGTGCAATCTCTTTGGAAGACAGTGTGGTAATTTCTGAAAGAACTAGAAATTGACCTTGCATATGACCCAGCGATTCCCCTATTGGGAATATACCAGGAGGAACTCAAATCATTCTACAAAAAAGATACCGGCACATACATGTTTGTTGCAGCTCTATTCACAATAGCAAAAACATGGAATCAACCGTGTTGCCCATCGAAGCTAGGCTGGATAAAAACATGGGATACATTTACACAATAGAATATTATGCAGTCATAAAGGACAAACATATGAACTTCGCAACAACTTGCATGGATTTGGAGTCTATCATACTCAGTGATCTATCACAAAAACAAAGAACAGAGTACCGTATGTTCTCACTCATAAGCGAATCTTGAACAGTTTTCATAATACTATAAGAAAGGGATTGGCAGTGGAGAGAAACTGCAGGGGGGGGAGGATGGGATTGGTAGTTGAGGGAAACTGCCAGAGGAGGGAGGGGCATACCCCATCAACAAGGGTACTTGCATAATGAACATTTGTATACCTAACCCCGAATTGTACCCCACATCTTTAAAATAAAAAAAGATTAATGATTGTGATATGGAAAGGTTAATCTGAATTATCTGGGTGGGCCCAATATAAATCATATGAGCTCTTAAGAGTGGAAGAGTATAAGAAACAAACTCATCTGTCCAAAATCAAAGACTTTAACGGTGGTCTTGTGAGATCGGGTGTCTGGTAGGCAGGCACTCCTGGGGCAGCTGCAGCAAGCAATTTATTCCCTAGCACACAAATCCCTCCCCCCGGTTCCTCATTGGCTAAGTGCAACGGGGTGTACAATCTTCCTGAACATCGCCTAAATTCCATTTGTTTTCCCTTCTAAAGTTATCCCTGGTCCCCTTCCCTGGTTAAGGCTCTATTTCCTTAAATAGCATGTTGTTTTCTCGTTGGCCCATTTCCATCTCCTGATTGGGAGCCCACCAAGAGCTGGTGGCTGAAGATTGCTACATCCACTAGCCTGCTTAGACAAGCCCTGAAAACAAACTATCAGGATGCTCTTACAAGAGGAAAGCAGGGCCTTTGCCTTACTAAGCTATGGTGTGGCCATGTGCTCTTTGAGCTATGACACGGCCAGGTTTTCTTATGTTTTGGCCCCCTCCCCTACCTTGGGGGAGATGAATCTTCTCTTTTTCTCTGATTGACTTTCTAAATAAACTATATTTTCAAATCTTCAAAAAAAAGAAAAAAGAGGCAAGCAGAGCAGTGGGTCAAGAGATGACACCATGAGAAAGATGCAGTGCCCTTTGCTTAGTCTGAGATATAGGGAGCTAGTGCAAAGATGAAAGAGTCCTGCTGAGCCAAGGGCTGCTCTCAACTGACAACTGGCAAAGGACAGAAGACTCAGCACCACAAAGGGACAATCAGTATTCTGCTGACACACAAATGAGAAAGGACACTGAGTCTCCCCAGCCTACATAACAGGACACCTTAGCTTTAGCCCAGTGAGGTTCACACTGGATTTCTCACCCACATAACTGTAAGCTAATAATTTGTCCTGCTAAACTTTCGTCTTGTTACAGCAGCAGTAGAGAGCGAATGCACCTGCAAAGATCACAAGTCCTTGGGCAATTCCTGGTTGCCATAGAAAGTAGCCAGACCCAAATTACCTGCACATTCCTGCCACCGAAGAGAGGTAGAATCTCCACAGCTTGACTAAAAGTACAAGAGATGGGGAATGTGGAAAGAAATGCAGCCCAAACAAAACAAGGAAATACCTGCCCATTTCGCTATGTTTATATTGTCTTCTCTGAAACAAATAACTGGTCTGCTTTTTTTTTTTTGAGTCAGAGTCTCACTCTGTCGCCCAGACTGGAAGGCAGTGGCCGCTCCCAGCCACCGCAAGCCTCAACACGCTGGGCTCCGGCGATCCTTCCGCCTCAGTCTTCCGCGTAGCCAGAACTATAGGCGTGCGCTACCACGCCCAGCTGATTTTTGATTTATTGTAGAGATGAGGTCTCACTGCCCAGGCGGGTCTCAAACCCACGGGCTCAGGTAATCCATTCACCTCAGCCTCCCAAAGGCGCGGGATTACAGGCTGAGCCACCGAGCCCAACTTGGTCTGCTTTTTAAGCAATGTTTGTTTGCTTTCTTGCTTTTTTAGAAAAGAGGTCTTGAAGTGTTGCCCAGGCTGGAGTTCAGTGGTTATTCACAGACATGATTATAGTGCACTAAGGCCTCTAACTCCTGGGCACAAATGATCCTCCCACCTCAGTCTCCCAAGTAGCTGGGACTATAAGCACACACCACCATGCCTGGCCAATTAACAGTCCTTGAAGAATGATCAAAAGATAGAGGATTATTACACACTATCTAATCTTGGTCCTAATTTAATAACAAAGCTATCTTCATTAGTAAATGTTTTATTCAATTTCAGATATTATTGAATGAATAACCAAAGCAAAAATCAAAGTTAGAATAATCAGTCTTAAGCCGGGTTCAGTGGCTCAGCCTGCAATCCCGTGTTTTGGGAGACTGAGGTGAATGGATTGCCTGAGCCCGTGGGTTCGAGACCTGCCTGGGCAGCAAGACCTCATTCTACAATAAATCAAAAAATCAGCCCGGTATGGTAGCGCATGCCTGTAATTCTGGCTACTCGGAAGGCTGAGGCGGAAGGATCGCCAGAGCCCAGCAGGTCGAGGCTGTGGTGGCCGGGAGCGGCCACTGCACTCCAGTCTGGGTGACAGAGTGAGACTTCAACTCAAAAAAAAAAAAACGAATAGTCAGTCTTAGATCTTTCGTACTTTTGGAGAAAACACAGATCTTCCAAAACTAAAGCTCTTGTTTTATCAGCTTTGTCAGTGGTTAAACACTCAACAGCGTGCACCAACCTTTTGCTATGCTTCACTCTTGGTGCACACTTTGCACAAGGCCTAACACAGTGACACAAATACAGCAGAAGCTCAGCAAGCACAGGAGATAAAGATAATGATGATAATAATAATAAAAATCAAAATGGTCATGTCTACCATATTGTTCCTTGGCTACAGCCGCATTTCAAATTCTAAAAAACACTAAGTCTTGCCTCACTGGAAGGATATACAGCCATGGATTTCTAACCTGAGAACTTCAGAAGAATTATCATCACTAGCGCAGAACTTTTTTTATGTTGTCATAAAGCTAAGTCAATTAGGTCTAGTACTTCATTAATGGTTGCCACAAATCACATTTACAGCCAACCCCATATCCAGTGTGATACTAAGACGTGCCATTTAGAAAGACAAGTTTTGACACCCTTATATGACGGCATTGTGGAAACTATGGGGGTAATTAATTTTTACTTATACTGCGATGAATCCAAGCAAAACTCAAAGCCATTTGGCCAATTACTGACTCTTTAGGGCAATGAAGCCTTTGCAGAAAGCCTGAGTTTATATTACTGGTATGATCAAAGCTTTAATGAAACTGCTGCATGGCAGAAACGACTGGACTATTAAGAGAAAACTACAAAAATAAATGAGTGCCTAGCTCTGAATCTACAAAGAATGGGAGCCTTCTGGTTCCTTTGATTGTCTATTAATTTCTCATGATAGAGCCCCATGTGGCATTCCTCTGACAAATTTCACTGAAGCATGTTTTCTCTTCTGCAAATTAGTAAAGCAAAGTCCTGCATGTGATCTGCTTAATGGGACTTTGTATCCTACTGTTTTTTATCATTATTTTAGGGGGAGTAGGTGTTTTCTCATTCTCAAGAGTAATAACTGGACTAGTTGGAGTTCTTTTATGGATATCACAGTGCATAACCCAATAGGTGTTAGGAAGAATTCACGCTGTGCTGCAGCTCCACAAGTATTCATTCACCACTAACACTTGTGTTGCAATGTTGTAAAACTCACAGCAATGTTTAAATGGTACCGTCAACCAAGAATTTAGTGGAAGACTTAACTTTCTGTTCTTCCTGAGTAAAACCATTACCGACTAGGAGGCCACATAACTCTTCAACGCAGGCATTTTAATAGCTCATTCACAGGCCCAGCTCAGTCAGTCATTTTCTTTCTTATGCTTTCATTGAAAAATACAGCGGAAGCTCTGATTAAGAATGCAGAACGCAGGGAAAGAGAATATGAACCCAGTCGCTTGAATTTGACCACTAAAGTTCTAGGTTTCTTTGAGCTGTACTTTCAACAGAGACCCAGGATTTCTCCATGTTTCACCATGTTGCGCCATCCCAGGTGCAAGCCACCATCATCCATCACTGCATTGTTTCCACAGCCTCCTCACTGATCACCTGCTCCCACCCAGCTTCCCACCTCCAGCACTCAACAGCAAAAACCAGAGTGATGCTGTTAAAACTTAAATGGTGTCTTTCCTTTGCTCAAATCCATGACGGCTTGCCATTTCGTGAATTGAAAAGCCACTGTGTTTCAGTGGCCCGAAAGGCTCTGTCTGATTCAGCCCTTTTCTGCTCCGTGTCTGCTATCACTCTTTTCCTCAGTCAGTCCACTACGATTAAACAGCCCTCTCCACTGGTTTCCAAGAGGCAGATGTGTTTCGGCCTCCTCTACTTTTGGTCTGCACCCAGGAGTTTTAACCCATGGCTCATTCCCTCACTCCAAAGTTTGGCTCAGTGTCATCCTTCCAGTAATGGAAGCGCTCCCTGGCCTCGTTTTCCAAACTAATTGGCCTTCTTTGCATTCTCTCTTTCTCATCTTTGCTCTGGTTTTTTCCATAGTAGGTATCACCACCCATGGTACTATGTATTTCACTTATTTATTTTTATTATTATCTATCTCCCACCAACGCCAGACTAGTGTGCAGCAGGGGAACCCCCAAAATGGAATTTATTTATTTAAAAACTGTGTATTTATTCTTACATGTTTAAACCTCAGTCACCTCCATTTCATGCAATACACCTATTGAGATGCTTTTCCCACTGCTCAGAACAGTTTTTGGGCTCGTCGATTTTGATGCCTTTTAGTGCTTCTGTTGTGTTCTGTTTCACTATCTTCACATCAGCAAAACATGTCCCTTTGAGGACTTTTTTCATCAGAAGAAGCAAAAAAAGTTGCTTGGGGCAAGATCAGGGGTACGGTGGGGTGGAGCATGGGAGCCATGCTGTTTGGAGTCAAAAACTGCTGAACACCCAGCACAGTGTGCACAGGGGTGCTTGTAAATCACCCATCGTGAAATGGGCAAACACGCTGAAAGAATCTCCCAAAAGAAATTCACTGAAGCCAAGTGCAGCCTGTCACAGCAGCACTAACTGGTCCACAGGTGCCAGTGAGTTCCTAGATCACTTACCTAGCCGGGAAGCCGACACCACAAGTGTCCCACCCTCCAAAAGATAATTCCGGTTTTTTCTGGGTCTCCTCATAAATTCCACAATAGAAAGAATCATTGTCTGTTTCACTTACTGATGTCTAGGCAATGGATGAATGTAATCGGCAACAGAGAACCTATACCTATAGCTTCTTCCCAAATGTCTTCACGATAGATTTGTCTATAAACAAGAAAAAAAGCCCTCTAAAGGAAAATGCAACCCTCACTTTCAGTATTTGCTAATGCCTACAGGCACTCAACAGTCTAGGGATACAAGAGTGTGAAGAGTGAAGACCGTAATGCATGCTCTGTTACTCGCCTGTGTGAAGGCAAGTGCAATGGATTCATACTTTGGTAGAGAAATATATTCGATTATTAATATTCACTTCTTGTCATTGAAAAAGAGACCAAAAAAAAAAAGAAATAGTTTCCCTCCCATATCCTAAAAAGTCGAGGTTTTCTCCTTTAGAATCTGATATTGACGTTTAGATCACATAGACAGAAACAAAAGGTGCCAGTCACCCGGATAAAACATCTGCCCTATTGTTTGAGACGACAGTCTTCTCCTGTACAGAAGAAGGAAAAAGAGCCTGACTCTAAGAGTTGAGAAGGAGAAGGAGATGAAACCCTGAGAGAAGGGATGAGTGTGAGAAGCGTGCAGGTTTCCATGACTAGTGGAGACGTATGTCTTTTTAATATTTAAACACCAAGTGTAGGCATCAGACATTGGTCGCAGCTGATAATTAAGCACTAACTTTTGAGAACCAACAAAGGTCTTCACAGCCCAACAGAGAACTACTTTAGGGAGTGTCTGTGATCCAACCTAAGGATCAGTGCTTAAATGGTGGCAAAAAACCAGCCTTAACAGTAGCGCCAAGCAACAGATGGACAAAATACCAGTAAATACCACCAATTTCTAGGAAGTCTCTCATTTGTTTTATGAATTCTCTGCTAGCTGTCTCCGACTCCCACATTGTTATGAAACCTCAACTGTGAGAAAGCATTTCCAAAAATAAAGTTGAGATTTGACTTTCGGCAAATGGGACTTTAGGGCCAAATTTAAGTTAATTTAGGAAAAACTAAACTGACATTTTCTCTCTTGTCCTCAAAGATTATAGAAAATTTTATACTTGCTACCCATTTAGATTTCACTCAAGGTTACTTAAAATATCCTTGCAGATTATGGCTCTATGTACGGACTAATCAAAACATACATTGAGCTTATTGGATTCTAAATCACAATCAAGACTCTGGGGGTGGGAGGGGGATAGTGCAGACAAATGAATAATGTTAATAACCACTTTTAAGAATGAAAATAATAATGAGAAATAACAATGTTGGGCAATGCTGAGACTCAGTTTAAGGAGAGATTTTGCAAATGTTCACAAACACTGCTAGGTAGACATAAATTAAGTGGCAGGAGATTCAAAATAAATAGAGCAGAAGATTATTTTGAAGGTCTTTTTTTTCAGGTTCTGAACTTCTAAGACAGAACATTTTCCTGAGGAGGTGAGGGCACTTGAAAGCAGATGTTATGATATGGGAACATTGTAATGTCCCAGACAAGTTTTAACATTTTAAGATGATGTGTTGCAAAGATACCTTCAGCCTCCTGCAGAAGCAACGAACTCCTGGAAAATGGAGGTATTGTCTAGGGATTGAAAGACAGTTCCAAAGGAAAATACTAGAATTTTGGAAAGGGCCCATTATTCAAGAGCCATAGCAGCAAATCTTACCCAAGACCAAGAAACTGCTACCTTTAGAAGAAGATTATTTTAGGGATCCAGTTTTTATGAGTATTACAGTACTCAGAGTGCATGGTTGAATTACCTGCGTGCTTTAGGTCAAGCTTTGGCTAGGTTGAAAACTAGAGAGCAATACAGATCAGCTTCTTGAATACCCACTCAAATGAAAATAAAAAATGTATCTGCATTTAACTGAAGCTAAAATCCAAGTCAGACAGCTCTGGTCACAGAACACTGAGAATTGTGTAGCCAGAGAAGAAAAGGTTGCATTTTTGGGAGCAATAACCCAGATCCTGGTAGCTGCAGCAGATGGCCTCTGAGCAAGAGTAAAAAGCCAAGGCTACCCTGTGTGTCCAACGGTAGGTCTCCCAAGAGCTCACTACAGAAACAACGCAAAGCCAGTACCCTGACAAATAAGACTATCCCTTAATCTGCTACTGATATGGTGCTTAGAAAACACCATACCACAGGCAGGGGGCAGAGCAGGGATTGGGCTGCCACTAGGATGTTGTCGGAGTCCTGCATTGACGGTACTGGGTAAACACAGCACCCAGAGGGCTGAAAAAGAATGTTTGAGGACACACCACTAAATTCCTTTGTTTGGAGCATGCAGGACAATGGTGAAGGGAAGACAATAACAGGGGAGGTGAAAACCAGTCCTCCCCACACAGCTTCGAAGAGACAGCTGCTTCTACTCCCAAGATGCTTTGCCCTTAACTAAGCTTTCAAATCCTGCCCCAGGAACACAGTCAACAAATGGCATACGACTTCTTAGGGCCTGTCCTACCTAGAATGCTCCGACCTTGCCACACTGGCTGTGGCAGTGAAGCAGAAGTCCAGATGTCCACACGCAGCCATCTTATCACTCTGCATTAACGTACTCTGGACATGGACTTCATCAAGCTGGCATATTTAGGTTTACAGTTGGCGTCCCTGATAGCTATTCAGATGGTGACTGCCTGTGCTTGGTGTCCAAGAGTCCCGTCTTTCACTGCTAACGGATCCCACCTCAGGCGAACGAGACATGAAGAGAGCATTTGCAAGATGGAGGTGGAGCCGTCATCGTTTCTGGCAAGTATTAAGGTGTGCAAGGGGAGTTTTCTACCAGATGGCTACAGCAAGCCCCCTACGCCCAGAAGCTGCAAAACTGTATCTTATGTTTAATAGGAAAGTGGTTGACAGTGTTAACATGTGTGCCACTCCTTTGTCTGACTTACCTAAAGCAGAAGACCCTCATGCAGCTAGCTTTTCTTCACGGAGTCCTTATGTACACAGTGAAGGCAGAGAGAACATGCTGTCAGAAAAAGCCTAAAGAACAGCATGACAAAAGCTGTCATGTTGCTGCTGTGTCATGGTTAAGGCCTGGCTCAGTACAACTTCAGGAAAAAAGAGAAAATGGTAGCAACTTAAGAGATGGTGAGCCGGGCTCGTTGGCTCAGCCTGTCATCCCGCGCCTTTGGGAGGCTGAGGTGAGTGGATGGCCTGAGCCCGCGGGTTCGAGACCCGCCTGGGCAGCGAGACCTCATCTCTACAGTAAATCAAAAAATCAGCCGAGCGTGGTAGCGCGCGCCTGTAATTCCGGCTACTCGAAGGCTGAGGCAGAAGGATCACAGGAGCCCAGCAGGTCGAGGCTGCGGTGGCCGGGAGCGGCCACTGCACTCCAGTCTGGGCAACAGAGTGAGACTCCAACTCAAAAAAAAAAAATAAGAGATGGTGAATCTGGTGCAACATGCAGTTTCCTGTTAGGCTTGGGCCTCGTTAAAACTGACCAATGGCAAAGAGAAAAACTGTGTGAACGATGACTGTTTTCCATGCGTGTATAGAGTTTGGGAATCTCTCTTTAACCAGTGTATTACTTCTGTCAGACATGTCTTAGGGTAGTTATCTAGCTTTATGTTCTAAATTATTGGGGAATTTGCGCTTAAGTATTTTTCCAAATATAATGCTAAAGGTTAACTGCATGTTATTTAAACTAATAAAGCCAACAGTAGTCTTTAAATCAGCACTTTTCACTGAGCATGTGTTCGGATGTGGAGAGGAGGGGACTAACAAAAGCAGGCTCTTGGCTCAGCATGGCCACTTGGAAGATCATTTGGAACCCAGTCTTCAGCCTACTGTCTTACTAATTTACCAACTCCTGTCTCAGAGGTGCACATTAGTTTACAGGAAACCAGAATGCTCACTCATAATTTTTTTAAGCAAATTGCTTATTACTTACTATGTTTTTATGGCAGGAGAAAGAAAAAACATTACAATGATTTCTAATAAAGTCATGTCTCAACAATGTTAAAAGAAAACCTTTAGACAAATTAGATGTGATGAAGTTTACTTGAATCAAGAATGATTCGTTAGTAGGGCAGCACCCAGAACCAGAGGGGTTCAGACAGCTTCATGTAGCAGTATGACCTGCTAGCGTTTATAAGCACCACAAGTCTGCTAAGCAGAGAAATGAGCTGATTGGTTACAGCTAGTTGTCTGCTTTATTTGAATTTGGTAAGATGAAGCCTTTGCCTTAGTGAGTATGGTCTGATCAGTCGTCTCTCTTTGATTGACTGAACTCAGCTATTTGTGACTTACTGAAGACCAGCTATTTGTTACACACACACACACACACACACACACACACACACACACACACACAACTCCTAAGGTTTCAGTTTGTTTACTAAGTGAGGTTGTAGTTTGTTACATAGGAACTCAAAGAACTGAAACAGTCACAGGCTAGAAGTTGCCTACTTATTTAGTTTACTAATTGCAATGACAAATGTGTTTAGTGGAAACAAGATAAATCAACAAATGATTTTAAAAAGAAAACACATACACACAAATACACACCCAGGAGTCAGAAGAGAACACTTAAACACAAAGTGGAACAAAAAAGAAAACGGGGCTGGGTATGGTGGCTCACATCTGTCATCCCAGCACTTTGGGAGACCAAGGCGATAGGATTTCCTCAGCCCAGGAGTCTGGCCAGCCTGGACAACCTGGCAAGATCTTCTCTCTACAATAAATAATAATAATAATAATAAGCCGGGCATGGTGGTGCATGCTTGTAGTCCCAGCTACTCGAGAGACTGAGGCAGAAGGATCACCTGAGCCCAGCAGGTTGAAGCTGTAATAGCTGTGATTGTACCACTGTACTCTAGCTTGGGCAACAGAATGAGACTCTGACTCAAAAAAATAAAAAAAGGAAAGAAAAAAAGAGCACTGCTAGGTGCAGACAAATATATTTCAGAAATAACCACTATATATTTAAGCAAGCTAGAGTATCTCTTTGAAGTACTGTGTTTATAAAGAGAACCTTAAAGAAGTACTGTTAAAGTTAAGCAGCACTTGGTGGATGTTGATGAACCAGAGAGGGATGAGGGGAAAAGTCCAACTTGGTCCCACAAGAAATTAGACTTTCTGGCATGACTTCCTTTGCAAGGGTGACCCAGGGTAGCTGTGAGCCAGGAGACAGAAAAAGAAGAGGCCAAAGGATCCATCCAATTTTTTTTTAATGCCAGCTTGGGATAAAGGCCAGTGACAGCGATGATCTTTCCCTCCACCAGTTAAAGAATCATGGCAAGTACTCCATGTCAGATCCTAGGAGGATAAAAAATGAGATCCCCCAAATATAAGCAGGGACCCAAAGAGCCCAAACAAGGTTAATAAAGATGAAGGCAAAAAGTCACAGCCAGAAATTGAATCTTAATTAATTTTTTTATACTTTCTAAACCCAAGATAACCAGAATTATGAAGGGGATCTCTCAAAGGCAATCAGCTCGTCTAACTAAATTCTTGAAGGCAAGCTCACACACTCGAATTTTAGAACGCTCAGAGAGAATATAAAACATATCTGAGACACTGATTTAATTATGAGAATAACTGCTTAGGGAGAAAGATACCCAAGTATATGAGCCACATTTATAAAGAGATATTGTAATGGGGAAAAATATTTTTAAAACACAAAATTTACTTGAGCAAGAGAATTCAGAAGACGATTTATTGAGGCAATAATGTGTAGAGTTTTTCTTCCTGCTGTAAAGAGTTAAAGAAAGAGGGAGATTGGACCCTCCCTCTTCTAAGACAGTGGTCATGAGTCTAGAACCCAGGTCTCCTACCCCAAGGATTTCAATGACTCTCAAGTGACAGAACATAAGAAGTCAGCAAACACATGGAAAATAAAAATTCCCCCAGTTGCTGCCATCAAATCTTATTTCAGAGGTGGTGACTCACCAGAAGAATCTGATACAGAAACTAGTTCAAAGATACGGAGGAAAGCAGCTCAAAATAGGAGGAAAAGGTGTGCTTCTCCAGGGTTGTGAGGAAACAGACTTCTGGGAGTGAGGAAGAACCACACTTCTGCAGAGATGAGAGGTCATGTGGGATGCTTGTGAAGGGTTCTTCTTAAACCCAAGGTCTGGAGAGTGTCCGTGGTGTCCCACAACAAGCCATTTGCAATCACTGGAGAAGACTCCTCTGAAGGAGACCCTTAGGTTCACTTGAGGAAGGTGAAGGATTGGGCTGTACAGTAACATGATGTAACATCAAGAAAGTGGCAGAAGGGTCATATGGGTACCACTTTGATTACAGTAGCCGAGGCTCTTGCAGGTTAAATACTAGAGACCTCTACTTTTCTGACACCCACATTCCAGCACGGTATCAGAAAAAAGAAGGGAGAACCTCAAAATAAAAATAAGATGGACTTTCCCACTACCTTGGAGAGTCCAGAAGACAAAACAGATTTCATTTGGTTCAGATCAAAGAAAGGAATGTGACATTTACGTCCTTGAGTTTTGAGACATAAATTCTTCCCATGAGAACATTGGTATTCACCTTTTAAGTAATAGTCAAAATTTATTTCATATTTTAAAATTATTCTACTCATAGTTATAGATTTCTAAGAGAGGATAACCTCAATCAGCCTCAGATATTCTATTTGTACTACCAATGTTTTTTAGCAGTTCCTATATGCCAGACACTGTGCTCTGTACTGGGAATAAAAGTGTGAACAAAATGTACTTGTCATCTGGCCTTATGGCACTTTCAGACTTCGTAATTTTGTCTGTCCACATGCAACTTCCTGGTTCAAATTTCTCATATCTTTTTCAAGCATGTTTTTCTTCACTTTCATTCCTTTACCTGATTAATGTTTCCTATAGGACATATCAGTCTCTGAACACTAATAATGATTATAAAAATGAAAGTAATGGTAAACTCTTCTTAGTTCCTTCAATATTCAATAAACATTTACAGTGAACCTCCTTTGTGACAGGCACTGTTTAGGGAAATAGTGAATAATATGAAATTCCATTTCTCCATGGAATAATATGGATAGGTAAAAAGCAAGAAAGTAAAATAAAAGAAAATTAGATGGTGAAAATTACTAGAAAGAAGAACAAAGTAGGAGTTTGACATTTTAAGGGAGGACAATCTGGGAAGGATTTTTGGAGGTGACACTTGAGCGAGCAATCATCTGGGAAAAAAGAGGGCATACCATAACTGAAAATGTGCCACCTATATTGGTAAATGTTGCAATACTTTATCTCATTATGTCTTCATCTCCTCCTTCCTTCACTACTTTTTAAAATAAAAATATTTAACAAAAATTTATTGAGAGCATAATATGTGCTATGTAATGCTCTAAGCACCAGACTGTATCAGGAAAAAAATCGTCTGAATGGAACTGACATTCTAGAAAATTGAAAAACGTTTAAGCACCTTGGCCAAAGTTGCCCAATAAACAGCAGGGTCAGAGTCAAACTCGGGTATTTCTTATTCTGCAACTATTCTTTCTTCTATACAATTATATTCCTCTTATTCTTGATGACATGGAAAGATAGTATGAACTTTTGAGACGTGGCAAACTACTGCAGACATTATTATGAGTTTGCTTCTTCTTTTCAAAATGGAATGTATTAGTTAAATTGAGTGGCAAACAGTACGTCAAAGTTGGTGTATGGAATAGAGAAAGCATAAAAAGATTCAGTAATAGTGATACCATGGTTGGGTGAATTTTCCGTTAGCACAAAATGGCATTTGACTGTTTCTCTGTGTCCTGTAAGTCACTACTAGGAGACCCCCATACTCAGATGGAGGAGTATTTGCTAACGCATAGAGAGCAATGAACCATGAGGGAATTTATGGAGATAGAGTGCATTTTAGTTAAAGCGTCCACAATTGTATTTACCTTTCCATATCATTTAATATACTTTCCTTTTCTAATCAAGGTTTGCTCTTATTCATAGGCTTGACAGATATAATATTCCTCTCCATAAATATGATTTGCTAACTAAATCATAGGAGGGACATCAGTGGTTCTAGACTCTAGTTTGCAAGTAAGAACAGAAAACCCAGGATGAAATTGAATCAAAATATTCCAGTTGTAACCACAAATTCAAAATTTGTACAAATCCAACAATTATTCATTTACCCGAGGTACTGGGGCCTCTTGACCTTGTGTTGCTTCTCTGATCTTGTGCTTCTTCCCTTCTTTGAATTCAAAGGTCTCACAGTGAATGTGCTCCTGACCGCTATGCTCTGGACATTTGTCTATGGCAGTACAGTAGGGTTGGCTTTTGATTCTTTGCACACTCTTCTGTATTGGTTTTGTTGATAACTTCTGTTTAACCTTGGTACTACAGGAAACTTTCAATCCACTTTTCAATCCATTTTAAAAACTTCTGCCAATCATAAGCCTTGCCACTATAGCTGCAATTTAATCCATTACTTCCAAAATTGACTAAATTTGACTAAGAACAACTTAGGATTCTAATGGCCTCTTTGTAGAATCTGGATCTCCCTCAACTTGTCTACCTAAGAAGTGCCCTTGAGTCTTAGGACTATAAAACCTCTTCTCACCAATTGTCAGCTCATTTTGTTTGGTATAAGGAAGCCAAAATAAATGAGAATAGGTCCCTAAAATATCTCAAACTGTAAAGTCCTTTAGAGACTGTCTTACAACCAACCCTCTCTTAGGCTCTTCCTTCTCCCCCCCAAAAAAATCTCCCAACCCTCTCCCACCAATAACCTTCTATGGATACCGCCCCAGCCTCTCCCTTACACACTTCTTCTTCATACTCTTTTTTGGGCTGCTAACCCTACCAACAGGCCAAATCCGGAATTCTGAGCTCTTAAAGAAGAAATAGACCCTTCCATGCCACTCATAAGATTACCACACTGTCTTCTAAACCAGAAGGCCTCCAGGGTCTTCAACAATAATTCAAGGTCTCTGACAAGGGACTCTTAGCCCCTGTCTCTAGGCCCTGTAATATCCCTACCCTCCCAGAAAAGAAAACTAATAGCAAAGAATGCCACTTCAAGATTTGAAAGCAATCAACAAATAGGTATCCCAGGTTTGCTCTAGTCTCTAACCCAAACACCATTCTGGCTTCCAGCAACTAGTGCCTTTCGCTGTATAGTCATTGACTTTTATTCAGCTTTTTTTTTTTCATTATACCTCTTAACCCCAACTTTCAGTATATTTTTGCTTTCACATGGAAATAAACAGTATACATTATGTTTCAGGGGTTTACTGAAACCCCTGCTAATTTCCCTCAAAGCCTCAATGGAAATCTGAGAGATTTAACCTCTTCCTGAAACTTTTAGCCAGGATGGAGATGACCTTCTCTGCTCACATGATTTTGAAAGCTCACTTGTTGAAAACCAATATTTGCTACAAGTGCTTGCCCATAAGAGATAAGGTCTCCCAAGATAAGTGCAATTATGCAGCCTTCAAGTGTATTACCTAGGACATGGCATTTCCCAAAGGGAGTAATCTATTCACTAGATGAATTAGCACCATCGTCAATTTCCCTATTCTTGAGACCAAAAGACAACTCCAAGCATTTGTTGGATTGATTGGCCATCACCAGAGTAAATTTCTAATTTTCCCATTGCTGCTTCTTCTTTCCATGCCACGACTAAATAACTACCTCCAAACACCTTAACTAAAATTCCAGGTCTACATTCCAAAACCTGAAATTCCCTCCATCATCTTCCCTCACTCTTGGACTCCCTACATTCTAATTGTCTTTTCCATTTTTGTACACAATGAAAAAGTCATGCTTTAGGTGTCCATCCAAAAATACAGTGAAAGCCATGTCCTACTAGATACATTAGCCTCTCTTTAGACCCTGTGGCTCAGACATTTATCTTATACTGCTGTCAAATTGGTCAAGATCAAGGTGAACTTAATTCTGAGTCATCTCTGAGTTCAGACTCTACTACTTGGTGAGAATACTCAACATTTTTCCGCTTCCATTCTCATATTCTTCAAGATCCAACTACCTTTTTCCTCTCACATTACTACCTATCACTGCTTATACCTCCATCCTCTACTCTCTTTCTCCCACTATGACTGAGGAACAACTTTATCACTATCACACAGTCTATAATTCTTCCTCACCAAAACTCCTCTCAGATACCCATAAGTCACTTTCTTTGTACACAGTTCTCATCTCAACCATAGAAATGGGAATTTCAGACAAGATATGCTACCACAGAATTTTTTAACAGCTCATTGAATTCAAATCTCTACCTGAGGTTAAATCAGCCAAGCAGCTGAACTCATAGCCCCTACTAATACAAGATAAGAAAGCTAACATTTACACAGGTACCAGATATGCTTTTGGAGTTGTACGTGATTTTGATATGGTAAGGAAACAGAGGGTTCATGACAGCTGCAAGTACACCAGTCAAAATAGAACTCAAGGAGCTAACCTATTATTATAAGTACCGCTGCCTTATGATTTAGCTCTCCAAAAGCTGAAGCTCACACTAGTAGCCAGACTCTGCCGGAGACCAGCTCCTGCCAGGTTCAGGGTACCCCAAAGGTGGAGACAGCATCGGCGATTGGGGGGAAGAAGAGAGAAAGAGAGAGAGAGAGAGAAAGAGACTGGACTCCAGTCTAGTGCAGAAGTAATGTGTGTTATTGGGAATTACAACGAGTCTTTTATACACAAAGTCAGATGTGGGAGGGGCATCCCCCACCCACCAGAAACCTTAATCCATGAAACTTAATCAATGATTGCCTTTAAACCCTTTTCATATGATAATCTTAAAATCCCATAACAAAGGATAACCTAATCCGTGACTGATATATTCTATAAACCTTTTTCATCCTAAACTGATTGATTTATGCCAAGTTAAACAATTCTATAGAAGCTTAAGTATTTACTTTACAAACGAAATTGGCCCATCTCAGAATGTTTGGAATGTGGCCCAGTCCAAAGTTCACAGTGGGCTACCTGC
>NW_007254189.1:10088-71661 GCF_000164805.1 Carlito syrichta | reverse complement strand
AGGGGGAGGAAATGGGGTCAATAGCTCCCGAACGCATCCTAGTGGTCTCGGGGTCAATGGCCCTTCCTGATCCCTAACGCTCAGTGGGCCTCTGTGGCCGGCTCCCAACAAGACTCTTGATGTCAAAGGAAACCCTTTAGCACACAAATATGCTAAAATAAGCACTTTGCAAAAAAAAAAAAATGCTTCCTCAACCACCTGCACAATTCCTCTTGCTCAATTTCCTTTAGAGGGAGAAACTCTACTTAGGGAACTGATGGGACAACAATTGCTAGCATCGAAGACTGAAAAAATCTCACTGGAAACAAGCTGGATATTTTATGCACTCCGGTGGGCTTTGAAGACACCCAGGTGTCCACTTTTCTTTACTTGGTTCCTCTCCGAAATTTAATCTACAACCTCAGCAGAGTCCACAGTAAAGAGCATCTTGTGCCTCTCCTCCATTGCATATTGGCAGGGGCACTTCAGTTCTCATGTTAAGCAGACAATCCCAATTTGCCCCATTTACTAGAAGAGCAATCCTGGTAAAAATATAAAGGTAAGGCAAAAATGACAGCCAGTTTCTTCTTGTCCTTTCTTCGTTAGCAAATGGATTTTATTCAACTCCCAAAGTCTCATGAGTATTGATATGCTTTGTCATAGTCTGCATTTTTTCAAGATGGTTGATTTTTTTTTTCCTGAAAATAGGCTGCTGTCACCAGTTAGTAGCTAAGTTGCTACTAGAAAGAATTTTCTCTACTTGAGAAATTCCTTTGTTTCTGTCTATCAATAGAAGTCTCTTCACTGGTAAGGTTATATAGGATATTCAAAGAGTACTGCCCCTCTCATAAAAACTACACTTTCCTTCCTACCCTCAAACATTTAGGAAAATATAATGGTCTAACGGTGCTCTTAAACTCATAGTGCCAAACTCTCTGAGGAACTTAGCCTGCCTTTGCCCAAAGCCTTGCCTTTAGAACTAGTGACCTTGTGATCTTCCCACCTTCACCCTGTTTGAAACTATTACTAGCAGGCCAATCGAGGATGTCTCCTTATTCCTTCTGGACATTAAGAAACTCTAATCTGCTACAATCTGATAACCTTAAATCCTGCCAAGGTATTAATAAATGCACTAACTGGTCAAGCTGTCTTGCCTCGGGCACATCACCACAGCCTTAACAACATCTTCAGGTCAGAAACCTAGCCTTCTGGAAGACACCATTAAAAGACCAACCTTGAATTCAGACATAAGAAGCATTATGCTCTCCTCCTAACTACCAATACTGCTGCAATGCTACAAGTACAACCCTGGATGGAAACATGAGCCTTGGATCCATGTTCCACCATTTTAAAAGTGCAACTTTTATTACAAATGGAAATTCACACCAGCAATACTGAGATCTTCAAACTGAGGATCTTTCAAGAGTCCCCAGAAGGGGATTCCATCATGAGGAACACAGCAAGACCAAAAATTTGAGGCCAAACATATGATATCCCAAAGCAATCAGCTTCTGCCCAGGGCACTGGGACAAGATCCCCTAACCTTCTTATATTTTGTTCTTTCCATATTTTTTGTACCTTCTCCTAATTCTTTTATTTTTCTCATTGAGACATAACTCACCATGAAACTGGTGGCCCAAAACTCTACTGAAATTACTCTAATACCTAAGATAGTTTTAAGACAAAAACTTTTTTCTTGAACAAGAGAAGGGGAATATAAAACCTGCTGATAAGGCCTGACATAGATCTTCCAACTCCGCATACTTGGTCCTATGAGTGATTAACTAAGATTACAATAGTATGTCATAATTGATTCACTAAGTTTAGAAATATTTGTTCTTTCAAAACTAGCTAACCACAGAGAAACATACTTTCTGTTCAACTAACTGACTGAGACTTCTCCATTTTGAAAAACAATCCCAAACATAACTCACCCCATCTGCAACTTATTCACCCCTCCCTATAAAAATCTAAGACGAATCACCTTGCTGAGACACTCTGAACTTTGGATCTGGAAAGTTCTCCTTATTGAAACAACCTAAACAAAATCCTCTCCATCCCCAGCAGTGGGCATGGTGCTAAGTGGGTGGTTTTGTATCTCTTATTCCCCCTCCCTCCATCCCTCCTTTAGCAGTGTCTGTTGTTTCTGTGCTTGTGCTCATGTGTCAACAGTTTAATGCCCACTTATGAGTGAGAACATGGTGTTTAGTTGTTTCTTTCTGTGATAACTCACTTAGGAATAATGATCTCCAGCTGCATCCATGTTGCTGCAAAGGACATAAATTTGTTCTTCTTTATGGCTTCATAGTATTCCTTAGTGCATATGTACCATATTTTCTTTATCCAGTCCCCCTCCCATTGCCATCTTGAGTGGTTCCAAGATTTTGCTATTGTGAACAGTGCTGTAATAAATATATGAGTGCAGGTGTCTTTTTGGTACAGTGATTTGCATTCCTTCAGGTATATTCCCAGAAGTGGAATTACTGGGTTCAAGGGTATCTCTATTTCCAGTTCTTTGAGAAATCTCTAAACTGCTTTCCACAAAGGTTGAACGAGCTTATATTCCCACCAACAGTGTACTAGCATTACCTTTTCACCACAGCGTACGAGCATTACCTTTTCACCACAGTCTTAACAACACCTGTTGATTGTTTTTTGACTTTTTAATAAGAGCCACCATGCTGGTGTGAGATGAAATTTCATTGTAGTTTTGATTTGTACTTCTCTGATGATTAGTGAATCTAGGCACTTTTTCATATGTTTTCTGGCTGCTTTTAAGCCCTCCTTTGAGAAACGCCTGTTCATGTCCTTCCCATTTTGTCGGGAGCCAGCCTTGGAGGCCCTCCTGATTGACAAAGTCCAGGTGCTCTGAGGACCCCCGGCCACAAAGCAAGTCTGGGCAGCTGAGGCCCTTCTGTCTTCCGTCTTTGCTGTTGGTACAGCTGAAGAAATTCTGTGCAGTCGTGGAAGAAGAAGATGGCATGTTTATGTGAAGTCCTCACAGCTAACCTGAGAATGTCATGGTTCATTTTTCCATTTTTCCACTATGCCACTTGGCCTTTTCTAATATATGCAAGGGTTAAACTCTGAAGCACATCAAGAGTGCTTTCTTTCACTTGGTTATAAGTTACTAGATATTGCTTGAGCAAAAAATGATATTAGTATATTCACTCCTTATTTGATTTAGAATTATGCAGTTTAGTGTTTAGACATAAGGTTTTATAGAAGCACAAGTTTATAGTGAGTTCATTATGAATTCATTATAAGTTCTAACACTTATATAGGAGTTATGTAGGTGATTTTTAACACTGTTTTCACTCACTTAGGATAAGATTGGGTTTTTCTTGTCTTGTTATCAGTCTGTTTTGGGTTTAACTTTCTTCTTGTTTCAATCTTTGGAGGTTGTATGGTGCCAGGAATTCCTTCATTTCCTCTAGATTTTCAAACTTACATATAGATGTTCATGATAATCTTTGGTATTTCTTCAGGGTCAGTTGTAACATTGCTTTTTTCATTTCTCATTTCGTTTATTCAAATTTTCTTTCTCTCTCTCTTTTTTTTTGTTAATCTCACCAAGGATTTGTCAATTTTATTTATCCTTTCAAAGGAGCAGCTAGTCAACTAATTGATCCTTCATATATTTAATTTAGTTTTGAATATATTTTGGTAATTTCCATTCTTCTATTAGTTTGGAGATTGAGCTGTTCTTGTTTTTCTATATCCCTTAGGTGCAACATTGAACTGTTTACTTGAGATCTATTTTCTTGATGTGTAAGTGCAGTGATATAAACTTACTCTTGGCACTACTTTCATGTTATCCCAGAAATTTTGGTATGTTGTGCCTTTATTTTTGTTTGTCTTTAGGTATCTTTATTTCTCTGTTAACCCAAAAGTTATTGAAGGGCATGTTGTTTAATTTCCATGTATTTGTGTGTTTTTGAGAATTTCTGTTGATATTTATTTTTATTCTCTTGTGATCTGAGAAAATACTTGCTATGATTTCAGTCTTTTGAAATTTGCTCATGCTTAATTTATACTAAGTATGTGGTTTACATTTAAGTACGTTCCATGTGATGATGAGAAGAATCATATTCTGTGGTTGTTGGAGGGGTTCTGTAGATGTCTATTAAATCTAATTGGTCAACTGTCAAGTTTAGCTGAGCTCCATGGCTCAGCCTCTAATCCTGTGCTTTGAGAGGCTGAGGTGAGTGGATTGCCTGAGCCCGCAGGTTCGAGAGCTGCCTGGGTTACTTGGCGAGACTTCACCTCTACAATAAATCAAAAAATTAGCTGGGCGTGGTAGCGCACGCCTATAGTTCCAGCTACTCGGAATGCTGAGGTGGAAGGATCGCCGGAGCCCAGCAGGTCAAGGCTGTGGTGGCCAGGAGTGGCCACTGCACTCCAGTCTGGGTGACAGAGTGAGACTCCAACTCAAAAAAAAAATAGTGTCAAGTTTAAGTCATGGATTTCTCCCTTGATAATCTGTCTAAGGCTGTTAGTGGGGTATTGAGGTCTCTGACTATAGTTGTATAGCTTTCTATAGCCTTTCTTAGTTCACTTAGCAATTATCACAAATCTAGGTGTTCCTCTACTGGGTGCATATAAATTCAAGATAACTATGTCTTGCTGATTAATTGAGCCCTTTATCGTTATGTAATGTCTTTCACTGTCTTTTTTAACTTTCGTTGGTTTAATCTGATGTAAGAATAGCTACTGTTGCTCTTTTTTGGTTTCTATTGCATGGAACATTTTTCTTCAGCCCTTAACCTTGAGTGTGTGGCTATCATTTGCAGTGAAATGGGTTTCCTGAAAGCAGCTGAAGGATGGATCTTTTCTTTATCTAATTTGCCACTCTCTGCCTTTTGAGTGACACATTCAGTCCATTAACCTTTAATTATTGATATGTGTGGGGTTTTTCCTGTCATATTTTTGTTAAAGAGCTGCTTTGTGTTCTAGGCTGTGGTTGACTTGCAGGGTTTGTAAACTCTATGATTACCTATGCTTTTGTGATGTGTGGGACTTTTCTTTCATTTCTGTGTTTAGAACTTCCTTGAACATCTCCTGAAGAGTTGGTCTAGAACTGGCATACCCTCTTAGGCATTGCATGTCTGAGAAGGACTTTAATTCTTCTTCATTTATGAAGTTTAGTTTGGTGAGGTAGGAAATTCTTGTTTGGAATTTCTTTTCTTAAAGAATATTAAAAATGGGTTCCCAGTCCCCTCTGGCTTGTAAGGGTCTGCTGAGGGCTCTGCTGCAATTCTGAGGGGTCTCCCTTGGTAAGTGTTCTATCCCTTCTGTCTAGATGTCTTTAGGATTTTTTCCCTTCATGATCATGATTGGTAAGTCTGATTATTATGTGGCTTGTGGATGGTCTTCTGTAACACCTCACAGGCACTCTATGAATTTTTTGGGTCTTCATGACTGCTTCTCCAGCGAGATAAGCAAAGTTTTCTTGGGTGACATCTTGGAACGCTTATTCCAGCATGTTCTCAGTTTCCCCTTCTCTCTCAGCAATGCCAGCCAGCTGTAGATTTGGTCTCTTTGTGGCAGGTAGGCTTTGACCGTCTTTCCTATTTCTTTTCTCCTTACTTTTGTCACACAGGTTTAATTTAATAATTCAACATCCAAGCACTGAGATTCTTTCCTCTGCCTGTCTGAGTCTGCTGCTGAAACTTGCTATTGTGCTTTGAAATTCCAGGAGGGAATTCTTCATTTCCAGAAGTTCAGTTCAGTTCCTTCTTAGAACAGCCAGGTCAGTTTTCACTTCCTAAACTGTATTCATGCCTGACTGATTTGGCGTACATTTCTCCTGGATTTTTTGAGCCTGTTTGCCACCCATAATATGAATTCTATGTCATCGTCAGGGACAAGTCATTCTGAATAGGTTGCAACACACAAGATCTGAGAAGACCCTGCTGCGTGTCAGATTGGCTTTTGGCTTTTTGTCATTTTGGCTTTGGGATTTCCTGTTGTTGTTGTTGTTGTTGTTGCTGCTGCTTCTTCCTCATCTGTGAGTGCAGTCTCTTTTCTTTTTTAATTTTTGTTTTGCTATTATTTTCTTTAAAATTGTTACCAATTGGCTTGACAGCTTGTGTCATTTTCTTACTTGTTCTCCCTCCTCAGGTCCACCTGTGGAAGGGGCAGAGGCAGCAGGGAGGATGGCAACCTGGGGAGAAACCAGCTGGCCCTGCTTCACCGTCAGTTTGGTGGGGGCGTGACAAGTCTTTTCCCCCTGATCACGTGCTGTCCCCTTCCCTCCCCACGCCCCCACAAGCGCCAGAGGCCCTGGCTGGATGGTAGTTCAGTGCTGTCTCCTGCCCTCACGTCTACAGGGTTGGTGGACAGCCAGGAAGGGCCCCATGTCTCAACCTGCCGCAGGTGTTCAGGCAGGTGTAAGGGGTCTCCTCTGCTGTCTGCCTTGGCTGGGGGTAGCCCTGCTGCTCACAACCACCAAAACATCGCAGGCTTCATCTCCCCTGGGCCAGGCTCCTGGCTTGCCAGGAGACATAGAGGTGCCCGCCTCCTGGTTCCTGTCCTGCTTGTGGAGGGGGCAAGGAGTGATGGCATTGTCCCTAGGGCAAGCCACACCTGCAGCCCTGAGCTGGGAGGGGGCAGGGGCCAGAGCCACAGAGAGACATCTCAACATGGATAAGTCCCGAGGCTGGTGGCTGGAGGGAAAGGGAGGGAGCAGTGCCCTTGAGGCGCAGACCACCCCTGCGGGGCATGTCCCTGAGGTCCTCTCTGTGGGGGCACGGGTGGCTCTCTGTGCCAGGACCCTCTGGGCTCTGGAGACCACCAGGCCCCACGTGGACCCAGCCGGCATCTCTGTCCTGACTGCGGGCAGCTTTCTCACCTTGCCACGAGGGAGAGTGGGGCAAGAGCCTGGAATGGGGCTCCCTGGCTGACCACTGCAGTTGCTGGGAGGTGAGCAAACCCTCCCGCCTTCACTGACGCTTCCTTCCCCAAGAGCTTTCCCAGTCCTCTCCAGGGCCGACTCTGGAGGCAGTTGAGGCCTGGAGCTGACCATGCTCTGTGCCCCAGGTGAACAGCAAACCTCAGCTTGGGCCAGGCAGGTTTCCCAGACTGTCTTTCAGAAATGTCGCCCAATGTCTTCAACCGGCCATCTTCCTCTCTTCGCTTTTTATTATCATTATTATTCTAAAGATGGGAGCAGTTCAGGGTTTGGTAAACAAGTGGTCATTGTACAGGTAAAGTCTGGGCCTCACTTTGGTCCCCACTTCTCCTGGTTTGAGATCAGGTACACTTATGAATGAAGTGTGCCCCTCCCCTCCCCTACTGCTGATCCCTTTCTTACGGTATTATGATAAATGTTCGGGTCTGCTTATGAGTGAGAATATGTGGTACTCAGCTCTTCGTTTCTGTAATAGATCACTCAGTAGGATAGACTCTAAGTCTATCCAAGTTGCTGTGAAGTTCATAATTTTGTCCTTCCTTATGACTATAATAATCCATTGTGTACATGTGCCACATTTTTAAAAATCCAATCCACTTTTGATGGGAAGCACAATTAGTTCCATGTGTTTGCTGTTGTGAATGGTGCTGCAGTAAACATGCATGCACGGGTATCTCTTTTGTAGAATTATTTGAGATCCTCTAGGTATATTCCCAGAAGCAGGGTTGCTGGGCCATATGAAAGGCCTTTAAACTTTATCATAAGCCTACAATAATCAAAACAACCTCTGTTCCTTTTTAGCATACATCCATCAGGAACTTCGTGTCCTTCAACCTACTTTTTGGTCATGATGTAACATGAAAGTGTGCTACTAGAAGGGTACTAAGTCAGCGATCCAGGACGATTAAAACTCTGCCTTGGCTATCTCATCCCTCTTCTCTCCAAAATCCCCGACAAGAATACATCTATACAGGTAAACACAGAAAAGCATAGAAACATGTTGTCAGAGGAATGTTTGACCCGTATTCTGTTTTAAAATTCCAGTAGTTTGGCTGACTTTATAGAAAGCTCCTTTCCCTAAGTATAAGCAGCATCAAAAACGAAGGCAGGCCTTACAGTGGCTGTGTTTGGCCTGCAATGCCTAAACCCTCCTCTCTGAAATTTCCATTCCAATGGGACACCCAACCAGGAGTCAGTGGAAGAGGGAGAACGATTACCTCATCAGACCTTATTTGTAACTCTAAGACTGAAGCCCTTTTAAAAATGTTGGCATATCCTGGATGGAACTAGAGTCTATAATACTGAGTGACCTCTCACAGAAACAAAGATCTGAGTATCACATGTTCTCACCCATATAGTGAACCTTGAACATCCAATGTAATACTATAGGAAAATGACTGACAGTAGTGGGAAATATAGGGGGGGAGATGGTATTAATGGTAGTAAATATCTGTCTGGGGACTAGGAAACACCTCTTATCAATAGGGTACCTGAACAAAATGTATTTGTATACCTAACCCTTAACTGTACCCCACAATATCATAATAAAAAATATTGATTATAAAAAAAAATGTTGGCATAAGTGCCCTGAAATCGAGCTAAATCCAGAGACTTGTATAAGGCATGAAGAAGAGAGTGTAGCAAATAGGCTGTCTGCTTCTCCCATTTCAAAGCCAGTGGTGAACAGGAATGATGCCTAAAGATGGAATAGAAAACACTTTTAATGCTGAGCGTCTGTCCGCTAAGTCGCTGAAGCTTGTGGGACACTCAGTAGAGAAACTGGAGACTCTTACAGCATAGCAAGGATTTCAAAGTCTAATACATAAGTCATATTGTTTTTACTTGCAATTGTTACTTAATATATACTATATAATATTCGTATAATAAATATGTGTTGTTTTTATCAGATATCGAGTCAATTCAGTAGGGATCGATTTTACTAAGCCACCATCCTCATTGCTTATAAAGACACACACTTAGCCAGGCTTGGTGGCTCAGCCTGTAATCCCGCGCCTTTGGGAGGCTGAGGTGAGTGGATTGCCTGAGCCCGCGGGTTCAAGACCCGCCTGGGCAGCGAGACCTCATCTCTACAATTAATCAAAAAAATCAGCCAGGCGTGGTAGCGCATGCCTGTAATTCCAGCTACTCGGAAGGCTGAGGTGGAAGGATCGCTGGAGCCCAGCAGGTCGAGGCTGCGGTGGCCGGGAGCGGCCACTGCACTCCAGTCTGGGCAACAGAGTGAGACTCCAACTCAAATAAATAAATAAATAAATAAAAGACACACACTTATGTAAAAAAAAAAAAAGGACAAAATTAATTTTAAAAATTTTTTCTTCATCTAAAAATGTTGTAAATCAGGAAGTCAAATGAATAAAAAGTCTAAAAAATCCCAGAGCATACTTTGAAAGAAAAATAAAGGAAAATCACTGTCCTTTACCTTCTCCTGATTGATCTTGGTACTTGTTCATTATATGGTCATTAACATGAACAATTATTTGCACGTTGGAACTTGTTAAGTTTTTAAGTCATTTTTCTTTTAAGTTCTGGAAATCCTTGAGAACCAAATGTTCATGTTTATTTCATCTTGAAACAGAATTTGGAAGAGAAAAAAAGACCAGTCCTAGATTTTCTCTCACCCTGGAGCCTTGTGAAAACTGTCTGAGTTCACAGGGAAGGGTGAGGCAGGAGTCCGGCCAGGACCGCTTCTAATCCAGTAGCAATAAAGCCAGTTTAAGTCCATTCCCGAACCGCAAGTGTGATGTGATGATATGGAATAAAAAGGGTTTAAATAGAAACGGAGAACGGCAACAGAGCTCCTAAGGCAATCAGAAATTTTTCTTTGCAGATTACAGAGGATGCCTTAGAGAGAAAGCTATCGCTTTCCAAACGGTATGCATGAAGCAAAAGCGAAAACACTCCAAAGAAAACACAGAAAATGACCCTGCAAAGATGGGGGGGGAATCTTTGAAAAAATGTCTTCATTCCCATTTTAATACAAAGTGGGGAAAGAGAATTCCATAACAGTGTAGGACAGACTATTCAGGCTCACCCTTTCATCTAAATTAATCAGATACTGAGAAAAAGCAGCGGCGTCACGCTCGTAACTTGAAAACGTGGCTATCTAAAATTATATCCCCACAGTGTGCTGTGACAGAATATCTTAGCTGCCACCATTAGATTCTCATATCTTTACACTTTACATGTGATTCTGCCTATAGATGTGTGTGTATCTTCACCTTTGTCCATGAGAAAGTGAGGAATCTCCTGTGCAGATAAATGACTTGACTGGTCTCATTCATTTTTTAAAGAACACTAAAGCCAGTCCTTTCCCAGCTAGTTACCTAAGCATCTAGGTAATCTCCATGTATACTACACAGATTACCTGAGTCCAAGGTTCTTGCCAGAAAAATGGAACCCTGAGCTATCTGGAATTTAATCCTTATCAAAAGCCATGCTGCAGATAAGTTATTTATGGATGCAATTCCAAATTAGCATTGGATATCAGTACCAGTGTTCAAGATCTGAGAAAGTGCACCAAATTGTACTGACCCCTTAAAGACTTGATGTAACTAAATTACATATTTCCTTCATATCTTTGAACTATTTAAAGAAACAGCTCGCTCAGAGATAATCCTGCATCTTTCAGGGACAAGAGCAGATGCTTCTCTAATAAACTCATTGGCATTAGCTTATGGATATTCTAAATCTCATATATTATTTTATTCTATCTTTGTCTTGCCTGATAGATTTTAGCAACAAATTTGCGTCTGTCTTCTAGCTTCTGCACAGAAGCATAGAGTTGCCCGTCAGCGTCCAGAAGGTTGGCTCCAAGAGAGACACGGATACCCACATCCCCAGATGCTCAAGTCTCTTATAGAAAATGGCACAGTATTTGTATATAACCTCTTCACATCCTCCCATATACTTTAAATCGTCTCTAGATTACTTTGAATGCATAATACGACGGGAATGCTATGTAAATTGTTATTATACTGTGTTGGTTTTTTCTTTTTTTTTTTTCAAATATTTTCAATCCAAAATAGTTTGAATCCTTGGACTCAGAACCCAGGCGTATAGAAGACCAAATGTTTTTATCTGTACCAATCTAACTTCGGGGTATTATTTTCTTACCCATTTGATTCACTTTGACTCTATGCCTCTCAATTACCTTTAGTTGTAAGGTGCAGCAAGATCCTTAATAGTAGAATTATTATTATTGCTATATGCTCAATCAAATCATACATGGAATGGTAATTAAAGAAGCTTTCTAAAATGTGATTAAGTTTCACAGAAACACTCATGATAAATTATTATGACTCATGTCTGTTTTCAACTTTACCCTTTAATTAGCCGAGCACTCAGGTCATGCTGATAAAATGATGTTGTTTTGATGCCAATGTTTGTGTGAAATTTATATTTCAACACATTGGGAATAAAGGTCTCATCTTCAACAGTCTCACAAATATTGTTCTCCTGGTGACATAACTAATGAGTTACCAAAAAAAAAAAAAAAAAAAGCATGTCTATAGCCAGGAAGGATATTAAATAACAACTGACAGAGTCATATGATAAATTGCTATATTTTGACATCTAAAGGATTATTTTCAATTATTTTCCTTGGACAATTAAGCTTATTCAAATTCCATAATGGGTTGTGTCAGTCATCATCATACATAAAACACTTTAATGATATACAGTAAGCTTTTCTCCTCATACAAATATCTTAAGACCCGTAATTACACCTCATTAAACCTTGGCACCATAATTTAGAAGTCCTGTTCATAATATTTAGTCTAAAATTGTACTGAATAAATAAAGTGCATTATCGCTAAAGCAATGCTGAACTTGTCTACAGGAGAATATTTAAAATCGCATAAATTAGGTAAGGTTTCAAGAATTGATGGAAATGATGAAATGAGAAGAACTTTTTCATTTTCTGCCATAGAAAATGTGTATTAGATCAGTTTCTGTTCTTATTGATATATAACAGTCGTACATGTTTTGGGAACATATATGATATTTTAATACATACATACAAGTATAATGATCAATTCAGGGTATCCATCACTTCAAACACTTTTCTTTATATTGGGAGCATTCCAATTCTTCTCTTCAATTAATGACTATTTCTCACTATACAGTACGTTATTGCTAACTATAGTCACCTACTACACTATCAAACACAAGACCTTATTACTTCTAACTGTATTTGGCACCCCTCAAGTAACCTGTCTTCATCCATCACCACCACTCCACTTTACAGCTTTTGGCAACCACCATATTTCTCTCTACCTTCATAAATCCACTTTTTTGAGTGCCCGCATATGAATGAGGACATGCAATATTTGTTTTTATGCCCCTGGCTTATTTCACTTAACATAATACATTGCAATTCCACCCATGCTGCAACAAATGATAGGAATTCATCCTTTTTATGACTGAATACTATTTCACATTTTTTAGGCATTCGTTTGTTGATAGACACTTAAGTTGCTTCCATATCTTGGCTATTGTGAATAGTGCTCCATAATCATAGGACTGCAGGTATTTCTTTGATATTTTTCTGGATAGACAACCAGTCATAAGACTTCTGGATCATATTGTAGCTCCATTTTTAGTTTTTTTGAGAAAACGCCATACTGTTTTCTGTATTGACTGTACTAATTTACATTCTCATCGACAGTGTATATATTTCCCTGTCTCTGCATCCTCACCAGCATCGTTATTTCTTTTTCTTTTTTTTTTTTTTTTATAAAAAGTCATTTTGACTAGATTGAGATGAGGTATCATTGGGGTTTTGATTGTATTTCCTTGATAATTAGTGACATTGAACATTTTTTTCATATACCTGTTGGTCATTTGCATGTCTTATTTTGAGAATTGTCTATTCAGATCTTTTGCCCATTTTCAAATCTGATTATTTGTGTTTAGTATTTTGTTGTTACCGAGTTGTTTGAGTTTCTTATATATTCTGCCTAATTAATTCCTTGTCAGATATACAGTTTGCACATAATTTTCTCTCATTCTGTAGGTTGTCCCTTCATTTTGTTAACTGTTTCCTTTCTTGTGCAGAAACCTTTTAGCTTGATGCAAACCCATTTGTCTATTTTTGCTTTGTTGGTTGTGCTTTAGAAGTCCTACCCAAAAATTCTTTACCTAGACCAATATCCTGAAGCATCTCCACAATGTTTTCTTCTTGTAGTTTTCATAGTTAGGAAACAGTTTCAAGCTTAGGGAACCTGAATCTTTTATAATAGTTGGCAAGCCTGCTTGATCTTTGCCCCCTAGAGAAACATCACTGGTCTGTAAGTAAACCTAAAGTTTGCTTCAATGAAAGACACTGTCTCTATCTTCAAAGATTGTTTGCCAGACAAACATTTTTTAAAAGAATGTTCAGGGCCAGGCTCAGTGGCTCAACCTGTAATCCCAACACTTTGGGAGGCCAAGGCGAGTGGATTGCCTGAGTCCGTGGGTTCGTGACAAAAAAAAAATTATCCAGGCATGTTGGGAGCCAGCCTTGGAGGCCCACCTGATTGACAGGGTCCTGGTGGGCCGAAGACCCTGGGCCGCAGGGCAAGCCGGGAAGCTGAGGCCCTTCGGTCTTCCGCCTTTGCTGTTTGGTACCACCGAAGAAATTCTGTGCAGTCATGGAAGAAGAAAATGGCACATTTATGTGAAGTACTCACAGCTAACCTGGAAATGTCATGGTTCATTTTTCCATTTCCCACTATGCCATTTGGCCTTTTCTAACATATGCAAGGGTTAAACTCTGAAGCACATCAAGAATGCTTTTTTTCATTTAGTTATAAGTTACTAGATATTGCTTGAGTAAAAAATGATATAAGTATATTCACTCCTTATTTGATTTAGAATTATGCAGTTTAGTGTTTAGACATAAGGTTTTTTAGAAGCACAAGTTTATAGTAAGTTCATTATGAATTCATTATAAGTTCTAACACTTATCTAGGAGTTAAGTAGGTGATTTATAACAGTTTTCACAGATTTAGGATGAAGATTAATCGTTAAGGCTTTTACTTAATTCAATAGTTAAAATTCTAAGTTAACATTTATAGAGTGGGTTTTCAATGAACTCATAATATACTAATTAGATACTTTTGTGATAAATTAACAAAAGACAGAAAGCAACCGTGGGGGCCTGGGAAACATCACTAAAAGCTTCTTTTGAGTTTTCTTTAGAAATAAACACTGCAAGATAAGAGAAAAGTAATGAAGACACCTGGACAAGAAAGACGATTACGAAGCTTTGAAGGTCATAGAAGCCCCAGACAGGAAAACTTCTGACACATGGAGAAATATACACTTGGAAACTTTCTTGAGACATTTCAAGGACTGTAATTCGCGACTTTGGACTAAAATTATCATTTTTGGCTTTAGGAATAAGACTCATTAACTAAAAGTAGATAGTGTTCTTGGCTTGTTTGTTGCTAAGACCTCTAGATGGTGGTAACTTTTAAAGGATATGTACATGAAGGAATTTTCTTTGTCTTGCCTCTTTACAAATGGTATAAAAGCTTTCCCTTAGCTAACATTAAACATCATCTGTTCAGGAAGCAGGTGTCCGAGTATAATATTTTCATCTTTTGCCTATCCATCTCTCCTTCAGGAAACCTCACACCCTTGGCAGGGGCTGGACCCCCACACAGGCATAGTGGCACACACCTGTGTTTACAGCTACTTGGAAGACAGAGGCAGAAGGATCGTCAGAGCCCGCGGGTCGACACTGGGATGGCTGTGAGTGTGCCACTGCACTCCAGCCTAAGCGACCGAGTGAGACTCCAACTCAAAAAAAAAAATGAAAAGATAGTTCAGAGCAAGGACAGCCAATACTTCTGCTTGTAAGACAAGCAAAACTGTGAAGAACTCATGGCAAATTGTCTCCCAACACACTGCCTATCAAAAGTTTCAATACAGTGCTATGTATTAGGTTATCTCCTATTACAAATTGCATAACAATCAGTGTATTCTGCTTGTTGATGATAGCTGGTGGAACTCTTAGAAATAGAGATTTCAGAGCTCTATCCCTAGAGATTTTGAGGCAGCAGGTCTGTAATGGAACCTGAGAATCTGCATTTTGACTTTTGGCATTAACACACAGGAAAAGATTTTTGATTGCATTAATTATCAGCGAACATTAATTTGAAAAAATGCAATACCATGATATATTTGCCAGATTGTTTAAAAAAATAAACTGTTAAAAACCAGAACTAACATACATAGTTGTTTCCAATGCAAATTGGAATGACCTGTTCAGAAAACTATTTGGTGGGATTCTCTACTGAACACTGAGAATGGCAGTTCCCATGATATGCAATTTTGCTCTTAGGTATATACCCACGGCATGTGAACCAATGTTTACCAGAAGACATATACAAGAATATTAATGGTAGCACTATCTGTAATAGCTATAAACTAGAAAAAAACTGAAATGACTATCAACAATAGAATAAAAAGATAAATTTTAGTACCATATAGTCATTCAGTAAAAATGTATATGGTAATGAGAATGAATAAACAACTATACACAAGAACATAAATGAATTTCACAAACATAATATTGAGTGAAATAAGGCAGACATTGAAAGATTATGCACTGTATGATTCCACTCAGATCATGTTCAACAACGCTTGCAGAAAATATGACAAAAGAAATTTCTATTTATAGTGCACAAAGATTGTTTACCAATCAGTAAGAAAACTCAAATACCCTAATATAAATATGTGATTATGCAACATCCAAAGAAGATATACAAATGAATAATATGCCCATGAAAGACACTCAACGTCCATCAAAAAAATGTGAGTAAACATGTGAAAGATTGTTTCATCCACCACACTTGGAAGGATTTGGGTTTATCACAAAACCTAGAATCGCTTAGGGCAAACAGGTTTTTTCCTGTAATGCTGATAGATATCTACAAATATTCATAGTTGGTGGGTATTTACATATATATATATACACATACATATATTTAAGAATGTAAATCACATGCATACCTATAAATCCACTAAAGACAAAGATTTTTATCTAATCAGAGTGTCTTTCACCATAGTACCTCAAACAGTGCCTGACACACAATAGGGACCAATAAATATTTGCTGAATTAATAAGCTAAGGATAAAACAATATGGAAAAAATACATCTGAACAGAAGTTTTCTACAGCAATCTTCATACTAGAAAAAAGAAAACAATTTATGTGTCTATTATTAGAATCCTGGTTCAGTACAATAGAAGATTAATCAAATATAAGATACAATGAGTTTCCTTTATTCTCATTATCATAGAAAGTATTCAATGGTAAGGCATTGAGTGGAAAAGCAGGTTAAAATATCATATATAGCATACTATTTCCTATACAACTATATGTACATACTTATACATACATGTATACAGAGAGATATGTTTGGAAGGATAATCACCAAAATATTAGCAATGTTTTTTTTTTTTCCATTATGCAGTTTAGGGACATTTTCTCTTTCTTTATCTGTTTATTATTTGAATTGGTTTTTGATGGACATGCTATTTTTATAAGAATAAAATATGAAATAAACAATTTTTAAAGATATTCTTAAAAATTAAAACCAAGTCACATTAAAATGTGTACTTTCAATCACTTTCTAAAGTATCTCTCATCGCCACTGATTTTTAACATTGACAAAGATTTACCGGGTGTGGAAATTTAAACAGCCCTAATAAAAACAATGCCTAACATTAACATCCATCTATTTTATTTTAGAGCTTAATTTACCATCTGTTACATTCAAACTTCTCATCTTTTTACAATTCAGTGTATGTTGTAGTAACTAGAAATCCAAATGTGTATCCAAAATACACCATAAATGAAATATCCAAACATAAATTACATTTACTCAAACTGAATGCAAACACCCGCAGACCTCTTCTTGGATGAGCATCTGTTCCTGCTTTGTTTTCATCTGGAAATATGAAAATTAAGCACTCCCTACTTTAAAATGGGCAAGCAGCCATTATGACTTGCCTCAGGACAGAAAACAAAGTTGCTGAGGTAACACTAACCGCCCCAGTCTAGCCACAACACCTAAAGAGTGCTTCTGAGACCCTCAAGTGGATATTGATAAAATAAGTAGTTTTTTATTGCCCACAGAGAAGGTATCAGGTGACCTATCCAACACATATTGGGTATCAAATATGTCCTCAGCCTTGCATTAGACATTATAAAGGAGAAAGAAAATATATAAGACAAAATTTTTGTTCTTGAGAAGCTCTCAATTAATTGAGAGAGATACAACTTTGGGATAAAAAAGAATGGAAACAATTTCAGACAGCCTCTAATCAAAGTGTGTGTGTGTGTGTGTGTGTGTGTGTGTGTGTGTGTGTGTGTGTGTATGTGTCACACTGAGAAAAGTGAATTAATGTTTTCTGAGATTTAAGATCTAGAGATGCAAAGGCAAAAATAAAAATATGGAAACAAAGACTAACAATCTACAGCTGGCACAGATCAAAGCAAGTGCAAATTTATTGATTAAAGTCCCAGACCCTATGCACTAAATTGCCTGTACTACACATGAACTCCATTATTCAGTATTCCCAGTAGGAATATTTAAAGTTCCACCAACAATATACTATAAAATGATGTATTCTTATTAGAAGCCTACTCCCTGACTTTACACAAAATAATAAAAGTCTTAGGAAGAGCACAGCATTGGAACAAAGTTACCCCACACAACCTGGGCATATATATCTTGCTATGTTTCCCATTGGGGTCCCGTAGGTTGCACACTTAACTAAGGAAAATTGAAAAAATGTGTTAGTGAGAAAAGGTTGCATTCACTGGAATGTCTGTGCTGGCTGTTCTGTGAGAACCAGAGTGACAGTGGGAGATGCTGCCACCTCAACGAGCTTCCTGACTGCACCAAGGACAGTGAGACCTCAGAATGCTGCAAGCCTCGTGTCAGTACTTAACTCCAGAGGAAAAGGAAACACCGTTGACATAATAGGAAACAGAATCAGAGTGCTGATCAGAAGCTTTTGACCTGCAATTTTCAACCTTTGGTGATGGCTAATTGACCACATTATCCCTGGAATGAAAACAGGTAAGAATCTTACTAAACTATTACTTGATCTACATAACCTAACAAATCATAGCTAAAGTGTGAACTAGAGTGGAGACTTGCAGCTTCCCACTAGGTTACCCTTCTCAGTGGGATTCCCCAATGCTGCCCAAAAATATAGTGTACCATTCCAAGCTTGCCCAGAAGAGAGCTACAGCTGTTGTATGAAATGACCCTCCAGAAGACAAAGAAATCTCTCAAGGATTATCAGATACTGGCTCTGAATTTGTCCTGGTTTATGCATACCCAAAACAGAGTGAAAGATTCCAGGCATCGGGTGACAAGAGCCATTTTGGTCCAGTCTCACAGGAAGCACAACTCCTCAAAACCAACATGCATGATTTCGCCAGCTCCTGAATGCATGACTTCAGTAGCCATCCTTAGCAATTGGCCAAATGGAGAGCACCTTAGAAAGAGCCAAGTGAAAAGCCCTGGAACTTTCCCTCCAACCAGGAAGCCAACGGCAAAATGTCATCTCTAAAGACATTGCTGCAGTTAGCACAACTGTCAAAGTTTGAAAGAGGCAAGAGGAAAGATTCTTATCACGAACTCATATTGTTTGTTTGGCTTATTCATAAGTAATTTTAACTTGCAGAATAACAGTGAGTGTTTTTAATCGGGTGCCAACTTCAAATTCAGCTGCTCGTTTAAATATAGTAGGTTCTCTGAAAAAAATTAACATGGTTCCCAGCATCTGATATAGTCGCCTATTAATTTGAAAAATGCTTTTTGTAGTTAATTTCCCAGGACAAACCACAGGAGTATGTTTTCATCTGATAGAGACAACTGTTCACATTCATTTTATTGCCTGTCAAGAAAAAAATGCACCACATAGAGCCCTAAACTGAAAGGAAGACATCATTATGCAAAAGGGGAGAGAAACTGGACTCACCTCCACTGAAACAGAAGGCTGGGGTGAGCTCGTGTGAAAATCCTAGAGGACATTAGCAGGGAGGGCAAAGTAGGGCAGTAGAATTAGGTCACGTGTTTACTCACCAGTGCTCATCAAAGCTGGACTTTTTCCTTCCTCCAGGCCTGGAAGACAAGGGCCCTGCTATTCTTCAAGACTCCTTTGCAAAGGGATCCCTTCCACATCCTGGATCAAGGCATTCCGGAGTTGTAGAAGATTCCTATCTCAAAGGGGTAGAGAAAGAAAGCAGAATTCCAAGTTTTCCAAAGTAAATGGTCTAAGAAAATGGAGCGTAGGGGTCTATGGTTAAGAAGGAACATCTGGACTTTTAGCCAAGCTGAGGGGATTGCTATGCTATTAGGTCACCTCAGGGCTGTGCTTCACTCTTCTGCTCTTTGAGACAATCCAGAGAACAATCTATATGATCTATAAGAACCTTTGATAGTCTTGACATCTCACAGGTCACCGTGATGGTCCATTCTACGGCAGTCATACTGATTGGATCGGGTGAACAAAAAACAGCAAATATAAATATATACAAATATGTATCTTTATAAAAATATAAATGTGCATTAGTAAAACACAAGTGTTCCAAAGAGCAGAAGATAAATTCCATGAAAATGTATAGATCCAGCACGATGGTCCACTTCCTAGAAATTCAGTGGTCTGGAGAAGGCCACAATAGCTCCTCAAAATATAAAACAAAGTAGAAGACTATGCCTAGAACCCGGGGAGTTCTAGAAGATTCTTACTACTTCAAAGTCAAAAAGTGAAAGTTGATGGAAAACTAGATCATCTTCCTGGAGCCAGGGCTGCAGGGAACTCAGACCCTTTAGGGATGAAGTTTTTAGTTCAAATGATCAGGAATAGAACTTTGACCCCAGGTTCTTTTGCCGTGAGGGCTCAAGGCAAGGGAAATAAAACCGTTTGTAGAAGGATGATCAGTTCCATAAATAAGAACTTAAGTGGAATGGAAATATTTTATTCCTTATTTGTGGGGTACATTTTTCACAGTATTAACTATTTTCCTTCTTCTCTTTTCCCAATGTCCAATATAAACATAAACTTCATAATTTAGTCTTTGGTTTACACAATACTTAGATGAGAATGTGACTGAATTAGAAGAGGAATTAACAGCCCTCAACTATAGATAGCATCTATTGGAATTTGTTTTTCGAGGAAAAAAATGACATCTTTGTTTGGATTTTTTGTTTTGTTTTCGTGGGAGTTTGGGGGGTTTTGTTTTTGTTTTGACTTGGGGGTTTACTCTGTTTCCCGGAGTTGTGCAGTGGCACAATCACCGCTCACTGTAGCTTCAACCTCCCGGGCTCAGCCTATCCTTCTGCCTCGGCCTCAGCTCCAAAGTAGCTGGAATTACAGGTGTGCACCATTACAGCCAGCTTATTTTTGTATATTTTGTAAAGATGAGGCCTCACTATGTTGCCCAGGCTGGTCTCAAACTCCTGGGCTCAAGCAATCCTCCTGCCTCATCCTCCCAAAGTTCTGGGATTACAGGCATGAGCCACCAAGTCACCATGCCCAGCCAACAACATCTCTGTTTCTTAAGGAATAATTACATCTTTTTTAGGTGGAAGCATGACACTGTAGTGGTTGTTATATGTCCGTTGAATTGCAAATAGAAATGTGTGTGTGGATACTGTGCTCTGAAGTGGGGTGACTGGTGCCAGTTCCGGTCCTGTCATTTTTAATCTCGTGCCCCACCTTCTCAATCTGCTCTGTCATGATAGGGCCAAGAGTTTATGAACTATATTTCCAGGCCTCCCCATCAGGCCACTGCTCATTAAGTCCTGTCCACGGAAGCCTCTGGAAAGATTCTGGAAGGAAAGAGAAGAAAATCAATTCCAGCCTCTAGTTTCTATCAGAATCCTGGAAGCCATTGATAACCAAAGTGTCAACACCTTGCAACACTCCCAGAACATGCACATGGCGGGGCCCAGCCGCCCCGACACCAGCAAAGGGTCCTCTCACACCGCCCAGGGCAGCCTGGCCTCCGCCCAGACACGGATCTCCTCCCCATGGACCAGTCTCTGAAACGGGGGTTCCTCGGTCACTCTCTTGATCCCGACGTCATGACAACTCCTTGGCAGGGGGAGGGTTGCTGGAAGCGGTGACAACATCCCTCTGATGCTTCTCCACGTGCAGGGGAGAGCAGTCACCCGCGGGGGATTCCCTCCAGCTCTCTCTGCAGCCGGGCTTTCCAACCCCCGTGTCGCGTTCTCCTGAATTACGCTCCCACTTCCTGGAACACCTTGCACCGTTCCTTTTTGCCTGAGCAGAGACAGACTAGAACAGTACCCAGATTGCAGGAGTATGCCTACCTTCGTTGTGAATAATATTGTTGAGGCGTTATTACCATGGGAGGCAATGAAAAGCACAGCCATAGTGAGTGGACAGCCCTGCACAAAGTGACAAAGAGTGTGAGAATCACTTAAAGAGACAAATCACCCCTAAGAGTTCAGAACTGGCACTGCCTAAGGCAGAGACACAACGCAGCAGGAGACCTCCCAGACAGAAAATTAAAGATGCTTTAAAAAGCTTGCATAGCAGGAGGGTGAAGTATTGGAATATTCTTTCCTTTATGCGACTGAAGTTCAAAGCCAGCCATCACAGGGAAATACCCCTTCCCTCTGTCCATCAGGGCAGAGCTTTCCTAAGTCCAGCCCCTACCTTTCCTTTGTATTTTGTTGCCCCCTTGTCACATTAGTGAAAGCAGAAATTCTTAAGAAGTTTGTAAATGTGGCATTTCCTGCAAGGTAAGACACCAATGTAGACATTAAAGCCAGCAAAGGGCTGGACACGGTGGCTCAAGCCTGCAATCCCAGCACTTTGAGAGGCCGAGGCGAGAGGATTGCCTGAGCTCAGGGGTTCAAGACCAGTATGAGCAACTTGGTGAGATCCCGTCTCTACAAAAAATCCAAAAAAATGTAAGCTGGGCGTGAGAGTGCATGCCTGTAGTTCCAGATACTTGGAAGGCTAAGGCAAGAGGATCACCTGAGCCCAGCAGGTCGAGGCTGCAGTGGCCGTGAGTGTGCCACTCCACTCCAGCCCGGGTGACAGAGTGAGACTCCAATTTAAAAAAAAAAGACATAGATGTGGACATAGACATAAGCAGGGAGATACTGATAATCCAAGAATGATTACTCTCCACATCTGACACATGAGGGGCCTCTTGGTGGACTACAATTTTATCTGGAAAAGTAAACATTCCTTATTCAGTTCTTTTGGGCCATTGGTGAACACTTGCATATAGACTTTTTTTTTAATTATAGAGATGTGGAGTACAAGGATTAGCTACACAAGCAGGCTGCATGCAGGTAAAGTTTGGGCCTCCAACTCGTCCTCACTGCCCCTGGTTTAGGACCAGGTACTCCGTGTGCTGTTACCGTTCCCCCCTACCCCCGTCCATTGGCAATGTCCTGTGCCAATCCCTCCCTTGTGCTAATGTGATTAACGTTCAGGTCTCATGTATGTGTGAGAACATGCAGTATTCAGTTCTTTGTTTCTCTGAGAGATCACTAAGTGCAATGGTCTCCAGCTCCATCCAATTTGCTGCAAATTCCATGATTTCGTTCTTCTTTACGGCTGTGGGATACCCCATCATGTATATGCATTACATTTTCTTTATCCAGTCCACTTTCGATGGGCAGCAGGGTTGGTCCCATATTTTTTGCTATTACGAATAGTGTGGCTATAAACATGTGTGTGCAGGTGTCCTTTGTGTAGAACAATTCATGCTCCTCCAGGCGTATTCCCAAGAGAGGGAATGGGTCACATAGAAGATCAATTTTTAGTCTTTTTAGGAATCATCACACTGCTTTCCATAGAAGTTGAACCAGTTTACCCTCTCACTGACAGTGTAGAAGCATTTCCTTTTCTCCGCACCCTCGTCAGAAACTGTTTATTATTTTTTTTTAATTGATGAGGGCCATCCTTACCGGAGTTAGGTGGTATCTCATTGTGGTTCTCAAGTTGCATTTCTCTAATGGTTAGCAAGGTTGAGTATTTTTTTATGTATCTGTTGACTGCTTGTATATTTTTACATAGGAAAAAATAGGTTAGTTACTTGCAATCTACTAGATAAGATGTTAAAATTTGATATTTTCAAACAAACACATGTATGTACTAGGATTTACTAAAGAATTGAAATTATTATTCGAAATAGTCTCGCCGCAGACTTCCTCCCAAAACACCTACAGAAAGACAGCTGGAGAAACGTGTGGTTTAGGAAAATACTTCATTACTGGAATAGTATTAATGTTGCTTTAAACTGGTTGTGGGTGTCTATATTCTTACTGCCTGGTGATAATTTTGCTGTTACTTTAGCTCCATTGATGACGATTTAGTTCTCACAGTGAGCAAACAAGACCAGCAAGTTGATAAAGTGGCCAGCAACTACTGAAGGTTACCTTGGAGCCCATAAGTGTGTGATTTTATGCAAGTATGAGGAGCCCATAAGTGTGTGATTTTATGCAAGTATGACAGAGAGAGAGAAGCAGGTTCATGATCTGGACGAAAGGACAAAGAAAGGCAGACAGAGTCACTGGGGGAGTTTTATCTTCAACATAGGCAAGGAGGGAGTTGCTTTTCCTTGACCAAGTCAGGACAGCTTCAGGGACTGAAAGAGGCTGAGAGCTTGCAGGAGAGCGTAGCCTCAGAGAGCACCAGAGCTCTGGAGCACAAGGGTACTCTCATTCTTTGACTGTTGGAGCCTTGTTTGTTGCTTTTATCATTTAGGACTGAACTACGTACGTGTCTTTGTCTGTCTTTGCAGTAAGTCAGTCAGTTCACAGCCAGCCCCAAGAGAGACTGCTGTGTTCGGAAGGGAGTCTGCATGTGTTATGAACAGGGTTTGAAGTTGTGGCGAGCCAGAGGTCGTGGTCGGATGCTGCGATGTTTCACACAGCACAGGATCACACCCCAAAGCGGTGGAATAAGTTAGCAAAAGTATATTTGATCATGTTGAAGTATCAAATGCATGCATTAATAAGTAAAATTTTTCAAGAAATACTTGCTCTTTAATTCATGAATCATATTAACAATTAATATCAAGAGGGTAGAGGGAGGGAACAGATTCCAGCTGAAATGCACTTGTGGCAGAACTTGTGGTGATGCCGATTATTCCTGTAACCTATTGCCATCATGAGGCTCCCTCACCCTCTGGCATTGCAAGCGAGTCAGCTCTGCCCATCTCTGGCCAGATATTATTGCTGAAAGAGAAGAGGATTTCACTGCCTTAGCAATGCCATCTTCTCCTGTTTCCTTGGCAGCAACGGGGAGACCAGAAAAATTAGCCAGAGGGCAAGACCCATCTCCTGGAGAGGACAGCCTAGGCTCCCGTTAGGATGCAAGGGTCCCTGGTGTGTTCCAAGGAATGAGGACCTTCTAAAGGAAAGAGAAAAATGTCGTGCATATCCCTTGCCAAGCACACAAAAGAGATTATATGTCCCTTACATTCCAAAGGGGAGATTTCTGCAAAGAGCTGGAAATTTGGTCCTGCACTCAGCTGATTTGCTTAATTATAGGAAGCCTAAGGTATCCCATTAGTTCAGGCTCTTTTGTACTATGAAGGGGGGTTTTTCGGGATAGAAGTATCTTTGAAACGTGAGAATGCTCTCTCCACGCCGTAGGCGAGCTTATCTCCCGCTTGTCATCTTCCCAACTCAGCTTTAACGTCTGGAGTAGTGTTACCCCAGACACAACAGTCATTTAATCTCATTTCATTTTTCAATGTCAGGGCACATTAATATTTTATAAATAGAAACAAAGTCCATTACTAAATCTTTCTCTTATAAAAATGCACAGATGTCTTTTAAAGTGACATGATTACTTTTGCACTTAAAATTTTCTGATTATAGGCATCAAACAGTAGGAATCAGTCATTCTTTTTTCTGTCTGCACTTTATCAGATTTCCTAATAACATTTGGCATATAGAAACCAACTATATTCTCAGTTCATTAGATGAGAGAAAATGCCAAAGGTAGTGCTGTGAAAAAATTTGACTAAAAAGAAAAAAAACTAAAGGAAAGAATGCATTTTTTTCAAGAAAAGTCATAAAGCACTATAACTAAAAACTACCCAGGGTAAATGCATGCTGTCCCGATGCCTTATTATTATTTACTCCCTTATTAGATAACTAAAATGCTGATATTTACATGAATTTTTGGTTGACAAACACGAATGATGTTGTATTTTTAGAGGGTCATCAAGTAATAATTGCAAAGGACTTAACTCATGTGACCCAGTTCTGAATATTTTTCACTCCATGTGGGAGACAACCTAGTGTATTTCAACAGAAGGGGAAAAAAACCACGTGGGGACAAATGTGTCTCTCTTATGTTATCACTTTACAGGTCCCATATCTGAGGCAGTAGAGTCAGCAAATCAGTGACACACAGGGTCCAGACTGGACACAGCATAGTTTTGTTTCACTCGACACTCATAATCCAGGGCTTTTACTCCAATGTGCCATAATGGAAATTTTCTATCAAACTGTCCCTTTTATCACTGAATTCTTCCTCAGACAATTCTCAATTTATATATTTTTTTATTTTAAAGATGTGGGGTACAATTCAGGGTCAGGTACATAAGTGGTCATCGTAAGGTAAAGTTTGGATACCCTTATTGATGTTATGTGTCCCCCTCTCCCCTAGCAGTATCCTGCGGCTGCCAGTCCCTTTCTTATAATACTGTGAAAAATGTTCAGGGTCCACTTATGAGTGAGTGCATGTGGTCCTCATATCTTTGTTTCTGTGATAGATCACTGAGTATAATAGACTCTAAATCCATCCAAGTTGCTGCAAAGTTCATCATTTTGGTTTTCTGTATGGCTGTGTAATATTCCATCATGTATATGTACCACATTTTCTTTATCCAGTTCACTATCAATGGGTAGCATGGTTGGTTCCATGTTTTTTACTATTGTGAACAATGTTGCAATAAACATGAGTGTGCAGGTATCTTTTTTATAGAGTGATTTGAGTTCCTCCAGGTATATTCCCAGAAGTGGGGGTTGCTGGGTCACATGGAAGGTTTTTAGAGCTTTTAGAAATCACCACACTGTTTCCCACAGAGGCTGTACTAGTTTACACTCCCACCGACAGCGTAGAAGTGTTCCCTTTTCGCCTCTTCCTCTCCAACATCTGTTGTTTTTTGTGATTGATGAAGGCCAGCCTGACTGAAGTTAGGTGGTATCTCAGTGTGGTTTTAATTTGCATTTCTTTGATGATTAGTGAGGCTGAACACGTTTTCATGTATCTGTTGGCTGCTCATAGATCTATATCTTCTTTTGAGAAGTATCTATTTATATCTTTTGCTCACTTTTTAATAGGGTTTTTTTTTTTCCTTTCAGTACATGTGAGTTCTTTGTAAATCCTTGATGTTGGGACTTTCTCAAATTTACAGTTGGCAAATTTTTTTTTCATTCTGTGGGCTATCTCCCTGCTCTCTTGATGGTTTCTTTTGCTTTGCAGAGGCTTTTCAGTTTGATAAGGTCCCACTTGTCTGTCTCATCTTTTATGGCATTCATTGTTGGAGAGTTGTCAAGAACTGGTTGCTTACTCCAATGTGTCTAAGAGTGTATTTCCTACATTTTCTTCTAGGATTCTTATAGTTTGAGGTTTTACATTTAGGTCTTTGATCCATTTAGAGTTGGTTTTTGTGTATGGTGATAGGTAAGAGTCCTGTTTAAGACTTCTGCATGTGGTCAGTCAGTTTTTCCAGCACCATTTACTGAATAGATTCTCCTCTCCCCAGTGGTTATTGGTGGAGGCTTTGTTGAAGATGAGTTGGTTGAGGAATTGAGATTTTTGCCTCCAGAACCTCCATCCTGTTCCATTGGTCTGTATGCCTGTTCTTGTAGCGGTATCAGGCTGCTTTGATTATTGTAGCTTTATAGTACAGTTTAAAGACTAGACATGTGATACCTCCCACTTTGTTTCTTTTGCTAAGGATTGTTTTGGCTATTTGTGGTCTTTTATGTTTCCATGTGAATTTCTGTATTGTCATTTCCAAGTCTGAGAAGAATGATGCTAGTAATTGAATGGATATTGTGTTAAATCTGTAGATTGCCTTTGGTGGGATGGACATCTTAACAATGTTAATTCTTCCAATCCATGAACATGGAATATTTTTCTATTTGTGCCATCTTTTATTTCTTTGAGCAGTATTTTGTAGTTTTCATTGTAAAGGTCTTTCATGTCTCTGGTTAGGAAGATGCCAAAGTATTTCTTTCCTTTTTTTTTTTCATGGTTATTATGAATGGGATTGTGCTTTTTATTTGGTTCTCTGTTGTTGGTGGTGGTATATAATAATTTGACTGTCTTTTGCATCTTTATTCTGTACCCTGAAACTTTGCCAAAGTCCTTTATCAGTGCAAGGAGATTTTCTACAGAATCTTTTGGGTTTTCAAGGTATAGGATCATGTCATCTGCAAAGAAGGATAACTTAATTTCCTCTTTTCCTATTTGGATACCCCTGATTTCCTTCTCTTTTATGATTACTCTAGCTAGGACTTCCAACACTATGTTGAACAGGAGGGGTGAGAATGGGCAGCCTTGTCTTGTTCCAGTTTTCAGTGGAAATGGTTCCAATTTCTGTACATTTAGCAGTATGTTGGCTGTGGGTTTATTGTAGATGGCTCTTATCATTTTGAGGTATGTTTCCTCGATGCCTAGGTGTTTAAGGTGTTTCAAGAAGGGATGCTGGGTTCTATCAAAAGCTTTTTCTGTGTCTAATGATATGATCATGTGGTTCTTGTTTTTGCATCTGTTGATGTATTTAATGATGTCTATAGTTTTGCGGATGTTGAACCAGCCCTGCATCCTGGGGATGAAGCCTGTTTAGTCATGGTGGATAATTTTTCAGATGTGTTGTTGGATCCGATTTGCTAAAATCTTGTTGAAAACGTTTACATCTATGTTCTTCAGAGATATTGGTCTGTAGTTCTCTTTCTTTATTGGATTTTTACCCAGTTAGGATATCAATGTGATGTTACCTTCATAAAATGATTTAAGAAGAATTCTGTCTTCCTTTACTGCCTGGAAAACTTTCAATAGGATTGGTATCAGCTTCTCCTTGTTTGTTTTGTAGAATTCTGCTGGAAAACCAATTGGTCCAGGACTGGTTTTTTTTGTTTGTTTGTTTTCTTTGTAGATAGTTTTCTTATGACAGAATCCTGGATTATCATTGGTCTATTTAATGTCTCAATTTCTTCTTGTTTCAACCTGGGAGGTTGGGTGATATCAGAAAATTCTCTATTATATTTAGGTTTTTGAGTTTGTTTCCATACAGGTGTATATAGCAATCTCTGATAATCTTTTGTATTTCTTTGGGGTCAGTTGTGACTTGATCTTTTGCATTTCTGATTGTGTTTATTTGGGCTTTTTCTCTCTTTTTCTTGGTCAGTCTGGTTAGGAGTCCATCAGTCTTGTTTTTCCTTTCAAAGAATCATTCTCAACATTTTAACCAACAAGCAAATCAGCACAACTATCCACCAACAAACCTAACACTCCTCTGCCTAAGTACTTTTAAAAATCTGACACTTTGCTTCTGTGAAAGATCACTCAGTATTACAGACTCTAATTCCATCCAGGTTGCTGCAAAGTTCATGATTTTGTTCTTCTTTATGGCTGTGTAATATTCCATTGTGTATATGCACCACCATTTTTTATCCAGTCCTCTTTTGATGGGCAGCACGGTTGGTTCCATGTTCTTGCTATTGTGAACAATGCTGTGATAAACATATGTGTGCAGGTATCTGAGTATCACATGTTCTCACCCATAAGTGGACCTTGAACAACTACTGCAATACTATAAGAAAAGAATTGACAGTAGCGGGAAACAATGGAGGGGAGGGGGGTTGGGAGGTGGGATTGACAGTAGTGGATACCTGCCAGGGAAGGGGGGGCACACCTCATCAACAAGGGTACCTGCACAGTGAATATTTGTATACCTAACCCTGAATGTACCCCACCATTTTTAAATTTAAAAATTTTAAAAGAAAAATAAACAAATTCATTTTTCAAAACTCTAAGAGAAAAAAACTGGTACTATATTTTCTCATTATGTTGGTGAGAAGAGATATATTAGCAATGATCTAAGACAGGCACCTTCCAGTTGTTTCCCTAAGCCCCAGATCTTTACCAGAGGCCGAAGGATCTACTGAAAGGGGTGATTTCCTTGGTGCTGGAATGCAGAAACTCCAACTTCTCATCTTTATCTCTGCTTCAACTAGATTGCTATCTTTTCTTCCTCTTTACTTTGCAATTCACATTACTTACCATCTAAGAGAAAAATAAAAGGTTCTACTATTCGTACCAGTTTAAAAATCTTTGATTCTCAGGCTATGTTTCAGGGAGATGTTTTTCTTTTTCTGGTGTCTTGATTCGAGAAAAATCTGTGTGATCTACCAGAGAAATAAGAAAACAAAGGCAGATAAGTATAGTTCTGCATTAATCATTTATTGCTTAATAGGTGTTATTGTCTTTTCTCAAATAAACTGTAAGTTTCAGGAGGGTCAGAGATGCCTTCCAAAATGTTATTCCCTGGAGCACAGTCTTCCCGGGAACAGGGAAGAGAAATAGGAATGCCCAGTAAAAATCAGTCCACTTCTTCCCCCTTCTCTTCTTCTCCATCAAGACTGAAATCATCTCAAATTTAGAAATGATGTTTATTTTCACAGATGCTCAAATACCTGGGACCATGCATGTTATCTACTTTCTGGGTAATGTAAAGCACTCTTTAGCAGGATCCTAAGAGTCAACTTTGGTTTATGTACAATGAGTGAAAATCAATGCTCAGTCTATGCCTATCACAGCATGTCACGCCTCTGATTGAATCTTTGCAATCTGCTTATCAGACATACAGCACGAGGGCAAATTTATCTTCATGCACTTTATGTGTGTCACCAAAAATAGCCTCAGGATCACTATAACCTAATGACTCTAGGAATGTCTGATAAATGATTAGGCTGCACTTGACAGTGAAAGCATAAACTCTGTCCTTTAAAATCTAGAGTGCAATAAGTGCAAGAAGAATCTAGTGTCCCTGAAGTTCCTTTTGAAATAACATCCATGATGTTTAAACACCAGCCAAAGGTAATGTCTTCAGTGTTCACTCTTGATTTTACTCAATTTTTAAGTACCCATAAAGGTCACTTGAATCATAGTCCTGATGTTGGATTTTTTTACAAGGAGTTATTCCTAAGTAACTTTGTTGTCAAATTAAAAATATCAAAATTTGTTGATTTTAAAACAATATCTGCTACAAATATGGCAGAGAGTAACTTCTCTAAATATTTTGAGTCTATGAGTACCTTAAGATCAATCATTTTCTGAGGAAAACAGATTTATGGTCCTATCTTGAGTTTATGAGAGGTAAATTGTATGCTCTACTGTTAAATTACTCAGATAAGAGTCAAATAAAAATAGAAACTTTAGGTTGGGCTCGGTGGCTCAGCCTGTCATCCCAGCACTTTGGGAGACCAAGGCGAGTGGATTGCCTAAGTCCATGGGTTCAAGACCAGTGCAGGCAACTTGGCAAGACCTCGTCTCTGCAATAAGTAAAAAAAAAAAAAAAATAGCTGGGCATGGAAGCACATGCCTGTATTTCCAGCTACTTGGAAGGCTGAGGCGGAAGGATCGCCTAAGCCCAGCAAATCAACGCTAGGGTGGCAGTGAGGGTGCCGCTGCATTCTGGCCTGGGCAACAGAGTGAGATTCCAACTCAAAAAAAAAAGAAAGAAAGAAAGAAAAAAGAAACTTTTTGCAACTCTATATAACGAATAACATAAATGGGTTGATTGAGGAAAATAATTTTATCAAAACTCATATATGACACAAAATTCTTTTGACAATATAAATACGTTTTCTAAGTCGATGATGATATGATGTGCATTGTCACATTGTATCAAAACTAAAGATTTGTCTATAATTGTAATGTAACGATTTAGGGAAGTTGCACCTGAACTTGTGTATGTACCTGAGCTTATAATATGCTGCCCTACATCTGTGACTCTGCAGCGATGGATTCACCACTTTCAGCATATGTAGGTGAGAGCTGTTGCTCCAGGAATAAAAATTCATTTGAGATGATCCACCATACTTCATCATCTGTCTCTTTTTATGACCAAAATTACCATGTGTGGGTTGGTAGCCAACACATGGGTCCAACCAAAGATGGCATTTAGTACTTAGCCCCATCAGTGTGATGTTTCCACCAACCTAGAAACTAGTTGGTCTCAAGGATACAAGTACATAATATCAAAGAAAGACAAAACCGTTTTACTAAATTGCCAGCTCTGTTAGGGTCTCTGACCATCTAGAAAAAGTACTTAAATCATTAGCGAGGTGTAGAACATTTCACCCTTCACTTCAACCTTCATCATTTCCTCATTCCTTTAACAAATATGTGTAAAGAGAATATGCTAATAATGTAAATGGTCTGTAGGAGATACAGTTGGGCACAAAAAGAAGCCAAGTCATAATTTCTTCCCTCAAGGAGTTTTCAGTTTAGTGGGGAAAAAAGACAGGTGATAAAAGCCAATAGCAGTGCTTTCTGTTCAACTGCAAACAGGGCATGAATAACATTGGGGAAAATTCTGGATTCTTGAAGAAACTGAGCCCAGGTAGATGCCTAGGTATTAGCCAGGTAGGGAAGGCATTGAAAATGTCCAGCGCCCCGCTGTCTGTCTAGATCTTCAGCCTGGCCTAATCCTTCAAGTTCAAATTGTCCCACGTGTTTTCGTGACACTTTTCAATTCTTGTGGCAACACTATCATTGTAACCTCCTCTTTATGTTCTTGCACCCCTCCTCCTATCATGTAACTTCTCTTTGTCTGTTTTCAAGTCCCAGTAGTTTGTAACTTACATATAAGGAAATATTGCATTTGTCATTTTAATTTAATTTGTCTTCAGAATCTTGAACTGTCATGGCATCAAGCAAGAGCTGAGAAAATCATTGTTGAGTTAAAGTTGAAGGAAGGAAGTTTGTGCAAAAGCACAAATGTGTAAAGCAATACGACAGGGTGCTGGTATGCCTGGAGAAATGTACAGTAGGGCACAGGACAGAGACGGTTCTAATTCTTCACAGAACGATGACCCTGTGACAATATAAAGAAAAGGTTCAACTGCAGCTTTGAAGCTAAACTTCTTAGAGAGTATCCTTAACTCCTGCGTACACCATCTTAACTTGAAAAGTATATTTCATCTCTGCATATCTCATTTTATTCATCTGCAAAGAAACTACATCACGATTTTGTTATGTTAAAATGAATTAATCTATATTCACGTAAAATAGTAGCCTTCATTAATAAGCACACAAGATATGCTAGCTAATATTTTTAGGGAAAGAAATTTGCCATTTTTTTTCTGAAGACTATGAGGAAACCAAAAACTTTTAAGCAGTAGTAGAGTATGATCACCTTGGACTCTGTATCAGTCAGAATTCACTGCAAGCAATAGAAACCGTCACTTACCAGCCTCGTTCATAGTTAGCTGTTGAGTCATTATCTTCGAGCTGTGTCTCCCAAAGGCATGGACACATTTTATTTCTCTCTGATTCTGTGCCTTCCATAGATTCTGTGCCATCGGAATTCCTCAGTAACGTTTAACGAATGAATGAATGTCTCTGAAGGAAGAAGAATCTTTTATTCAAACCTTTGTGCTCTCCTTAAGTCTTTCTAAAGCTACCCCTTTGAGAATGAGTAACAATTATTGCCACATCCTCTTTTGTCAAATAATAGATGTCATGAAAAAAAAAAAGACAACCTAGAGTGGTAGAAAATATAATTTATCCGAAAATCCATGCAGAGTTGGAAGAGATCAGCAATGTCATTTAGAGCAATGCCATGGTCTGTGAGTGGCATCCCTTTTGCCAGTGAATTCAGAACAAGGAAGTTGAAACCATCTGTAGACGCGTCCAAAGCCACTCGAGCAGGTCTCCACCAACGTTTTTGCTCTTTGGGCTCCAGGTGTGGAATATCAATTTGTCCATTTGTTCAGGACACACACCTGCCAACAACTGTCCCCATAATACTCCAGACAGCTTCCTTCAACCACTCTGGTTTTCCAAAATCAATAACAGGCCGCAGCATGTGGTAAGTTTCTCAGGACAACAAACAAATCATGGAGCAGCCGTAGAGCAATATCTCTTTCCCAACCAAACATGGTATTTCAAGCATGGCAAGTCTGAATTGGCCATTCGGTGGTCAAAATCTTGGCAGTTACCTGTGGCTTCTAACACATTGGTTTTAGGGATTCTTGCTGTCACATATTTGAATAAGTTAAGCCCTCAGGAAAAAAATCCCTTGAATCCTTCCACTACGAAACTGTATTCAACTGCCCATGGAAAGACCTTAATTCCACACTGAGCAGTTCATATTAAAGATATTTCCCTGAAGCCGGGCTCGGTGGTTCAGCCTGTAATCCCCCGCCTTTGGGAGGCCGAGGTGAGTGGATTGCCTGAGCTCGCGAGTTCAAGACCCGCCTGGGCAGCAAGACCTCATCTCTACAATAAATTTTTTTAAAAAACAGCCTGGTGTGGTAGCACATGCCTGTAATTCCGGCTACTTGGAAGGCTGAGGCGGAAGGATCGCCGGAGCCCAGTAGGTCGAGGCTGTGGTGGCCGGCAGCGGCCACTGCACTCCAGTCTGGGTGACAGAGTGAGACTCCAACTCAAAAAAAAAAAAAGATATTTTCCTGTATTAAAATCTGCTTCAAGAGTCCGCCTCTTATATGTCTGCACAAAGTCCCAAGGAAGAGTAGGCAGTGGAAAAGAAGCTATTAGAATAGGCTTGGAGTGGGAGGGTGTTGAAACAATCATAGCAGAGATCAATATTCTCAAATCCCTTTTGGAGAAACTTTACTTCCTACTTCAAGGGAAAGAACATTTTTTTTTTCTTTTTAGAGACAAGGCTTCACTCTGCCACCCAGGCTAGAAAGTAATCTTACAATCATCGCTCCCTGCAGCCTTGAACATCTGGGCTCAGTGACCTTCGTGCCTCAGCCACTCAAGTAGCTAGGACTACAGGTCCATGTCACCAAGCTCAGCTTAATTTAAAAAAAAAAATTGTAAGAGACAGGGGTCTTGCTATGTTGCCTAGGCTGGTCTTGAACTCCTGGCCTCAAGCACTTCTCCAATCTCGGCCTCCCAAAGCACTGGGATTATAGGTGTGAGGCATTGCACTCAACCAGAGCACAGAATTTAAGAGAAAATTTTGTGTTGAGCCAGGAGTCATATGCCTGTGTCATCGTGGAGGTGACTTGCTCAGATCTCCTGCAAGAGAATGTGTTCAGGGACTATGGCTGACTTGCAGGCATCAGCTGCCACAACTTTATGTCCGTGGCAGCATTCACACCAGACCACACCTCCCCACACACCACCCATCTGATGACGGAGCACAGCAGCAACTAGAACAAGATATCAATGCCCAATGCAGGATGAAAATCCGCCTTGGAAATTTCTCGTGTCTGTCTGAAGCCTCCTCAGAACTGATCTTCAATCAGAAGTTCCTCTCACTCAACCCTTCTGTCTCTGTATCCTGTTCCCAGTGCCAGACTTGTGCAGCAGTCTGAAAGTTCTCCCTGACTACGATTGCTGTCTCCCCTCTTATCTTTCACAGGCATGTCCTCCAATAAATCTTTTGCTTTTTTCTGAGTTGGAGTCTCACTCTTTGTCACTCAGGCTGGAGTGCAGTGGCACGCTCATGGCCACTGCAGCCTCGACATGCTGGGCTCAGGCGATCCTTCTGCCTCAGCCTTCCAAGTAGCTGGAACTACAGGCAGGCACCCCTATACCTAGATTTTGTGATTTATTGTAGAGACAAGGTCTTACCAGGCTGGTCTCAAACCCCCAGGCTCAGGCAATCCTCTCACCTCAGCCTCCCAAAGTGCTGGGATGACAGGCTGAGCCACAGCGTCAAGCCTCTTTTGAGTGTTTAATCTCATTCTTGAAATCTGCTTCTTGGAAGACTTGAATCATCAGTGTGTGATGATGTTAAAAGCATAAGATTAGCCTCCTTCCTGCTCAAGATGGCTTACAGTTTTAGTAGGACCGTTAACTTGATGTGTTAGCACTGTTGTTGTGAGTTTCTCTTCTGTTAAAGTCTTTGAAGACTCTAATGATCAAAGAATTCAGTATGGAAGATGCTCAGTCCTTCCCTCTCTTTCCTCTCAATAGGAAGAGTGTTTTGAGCCCTCTCACACAGTTTTGATGCTCCCGAGAGATTTTATGACCCAGAAACATGAACTGGCCAATAGGATTAAATAATATTTATGCTATGTCTTTTGAATGTGTGAGACATGAATATAGAAAGCTTCTCTGGTATTCCATAGTTACTAGAGTACATTCAGGAATGTCAGGTCTATAAAGGGAATCGGGGATGTCCAGGCATTGCTGAAGACCACACTCTAGAGAAAAAGTAGCTCACCTTTCCACAAGTTTTATCTGAGGCCAGGGCAGGGACACATGGATGGTCAGAAGGGATTATAGCTCTGGCAAATTCCTTGATGCTACTACCTTAAAAATATTTTATAAACCCTTAGAACTAAAAAACAATAGCAAAAGGCACATTTCAGAGGGAGTTATCATTCTTTCCTCAGTGTGGGCGCTCAGACTATTGATTTTCAGTCCACCAATTCACATGGGAGCACATTTTTTTCTTTCTTTTTTTTTTCTCTGACTATTGCTTGTTTTTTCCCTCCAGATATATGCATTCTTTATACATAATATTAACATACGGCAGCAAGATATTTCTCCACTACAGATGGATGAGCAACTCTCAGCTTTCTTTCTTCTGTGTTTATATTTTATCACAATCCTTTAGTTCCTGATGTTTCCTAACTCTTTACATTTTTGACTAAAAGTACCCTGAGTTCTAATTCTTTACATCCTAGCACTATTTACTGCCTATTTTTAAATGTCTGATCCTGTGTCAGTCACACAAAAACAGCTTTAAAAGGCATGAACCTTGGCCTATAGGATTAAATAATATTTATGCTATGTCTTTTGAATGTGTGAGACATGAATATAGAAAGCTTCTCTGGCATTCCCAGGTCACTCAAAGTTCTCCCTCTTCTGAACTTGAGTCATCATATCATACATTTTTTTACCTGGACACATGATGTCTCAAATCTACAAAAGAGTGTTTACATCTTATCTCCCTCCTAAATCATAATTCATTTCTAAAAGACATCACTCTGCAGTATCTCATACATATTGCACACTGAATAAGTTGAGAAGGAGTGATTCGCTCCAGCAACACACCTTGGAGCAGCAAGCCTTGCTAAGTGTCCATGTAAATCCCACCTGCTCTCCATCGCAGCTGACCATTGTGGCTGCCTGGGAGCCTGGCCAAGGCTGTCCTCCCAGGGGTGAGACTCCTTAGGCCAGATCAGGGCAGTGAAAGCCTGAAAAGGAAATCCCCACTGCAGAAAAGAAATTGACTCAAAACATGCTTTAAGTCATTTTTAAGGACCACAGTTTTACCTTTGAACCCTTTTGCTACCTCAGCACAGACAACATTTGCCTGTCACTGCTTGCTTCTGGAAGGGCTATTCAGAGGGACTCATCCAGGTCTCTCTGCTCAGAATGGCTTTCCTTGAAAATCGCAATCCCCAGTGCTCTGGTGACTGTGCCAGGCTTGTTCTTCAATCAAAGTTTTCAAGGAATCTAACCTATGCTCACTAGGTTGAAAATGTGTACAACAAACATATTTCTGCCCAGGACTGATCCAATAATCATTCACAAGAGCTCATTATCAAACTGGAGTCAGTGTGTTTTCAAACTTCTGAAAGTTCTCTATGAAACTATAACTTATTTTCTTTTACATTTTAATGACAAATAAAAATAACTTAAATATATTCTTTTTTATAAGTTCATTGCTAATGACTCACAATATTACTAGAAAAGTCAAACTTTTAACTATATGCACATTTTCTCATTTCTGTTTATTTTTAATATTGGTGAACTTAAATATATTCTTGATATGCGCTGACCAGTATGGCAGCCACTAGTCACATATATTCATTGAAATGTAAATATAAATTGATTTATGCTACACAAAATTAAAAATTCAGTTCCTAGGTCATATTTCAAAGGCCCATCAGCTGCATGTGACCATATCAGGGCATATTAGAACATTTCCAATGTTGCAGAAAATCCTATTAGACAGCCCTGTTCTAGATCATTTAAATAAAGCTTTAATAACCAAGCAGCAAGACCTCATCTCTACAATAAATCAAAAAATCAGCCGGGCGTGGTAGCGCGCACCTGTAATTCTGGCTACTCGGAAGGCTGAGGTGGAAGGATCGCCGGAGCCCAGCAGGTCGAGGTCGTGGTGGCCAGGAGCGGCCACTGCACTCCAGTTTGGGCGACAGAGTGAGACTTCAACTCAAAAATAAATAAATAAATAACCAAGTGCAGCAACATGGTTTTGGTATCTCTGCTCGCCTTTATTTGGCCTCATGTGCTACTATGGTTTTTGCAATCTAATGCAAAAAATCGCCAAAGCAAATGAATGCATAAGAGAACCCTTCACGGCAAGTGAAGAACAGACGGCATGGAGAGCTCGGAGGAGACGCTGCTGCAGGGGAACGCTGGGGAAGCAGGATGCTCACATGTGGACATCAGTAGAAACATTCCCAGAAGACATGGTAGCCAGCTCCATAAAGTATGACTTGTTTTATGAGCAAAGATGTCCAAAAACTTAAGAGTAACCTCTGGGTTTCTGTGGAAAACTATTATTAAACCTGCTTTGATGCCCCATTCTTTATCCTCGGCTACACATGCTCGATAGTGCAGTTGGAGAAAAGGGCCAACTATTAGCCCAGAGAATCACAAAATAAAGCCAAACGGTTGAGTGTGCTGAGGCTGAACACCGTGAATATATAGCCACATAAGGACATCAGGTCCAAGAAGAAGGAGCTAGAGCCTGGAGATATCCGGAAAGAGACCTGGCACCTTCTCCCTGCCCCACCCTGCCCATCCCTTTAACCCCCAACAGAATGAGATTGCGGTTCTTTGCTGTCCAGAGTGTGCTTGACGACATTTTCCAACAGACTATGGGCCTCACCATTTCTAAGGCTGAAACGGAAGCTTGAATATGAAACAGGAGACACAGAGTCAGCACACTCCACTTGAATAAGCTTAGAGTGCAAGTGCGTAAAACCTTGACCAAAAACTCCAAGTTGAACACGACTGCTGGGCACCCAGTTTGTGTGTGTGCTAGTCGCACCCAATTCAAAGTCTGTTCTCAGCTGTTAATATTCTGAGCCACAGGAATATGGCTGCTGAGGGATCTTACACTTTTGCAATCAACAGACCTTCTCTAAATTTAAAAAAAAAGTTTGTGTGTCCTTGATGTTGATTTAAGTGATATTTGTTGTGGTGATATTTAAGTATGTACAAACATATTTAGCTAGACAATCCGTATTCCTGTGGCTCATATTTGACTTGAAGACCCAAAGCAATATTATCAATTAAGCAAAATATAACTATTAAACAATACAACGCAAATTATATTAATTTAATTTGTTGGATAAAGATGATTTTCTGAATGTACATGGCAGACTCAGACAATCGGTTCAGCTTTACTTTGTGATTCTCTGGGCTAATAGTTGGCCCTTTTCTCCAACTGTACTATCGAGCATGTGTAGCTGAGGATAAGGAATGGGGCATCAAAGCAGGTTTAATAATAGTTTTCCACAGAAACTCGGAGGTTACTCTTAAGTTTTTTGGACATCTTTGCTCATAAAACAAGTCATACTTTATGGAGTTGATTACCAGGAATTTCACACTGCAATTTTCTAAGTCAAGCAAGGAAGTTTAGTGCTTTTATATTATAGTCTTGCTTTTGAACTCTGAGGGATAAAATGGAATTCACCGGAGAGAAAAATATGAAATTTCATAAGCCAAGTTCAAAGAAATAGTATAAAATCTTTACTGAAAGAACATTTCTATTTTTATTAAAAAAAAAAAAAAAAAAGAAAATCTAGCTACGAAAATAACATAATGTGTGACATACTTGGACACACACACATGCACACAACCCAGGATAACTATACCTATATATCCTCCTGTTGTTGTTGTTGAGATGGGGTCTTGCTGTGTTGCCCAGGCTAGTCTCAAACGTCTGGGCTCAAGCAGTCCTCTCACCTTAGCCTCTTGAGTAGCTGAGACTATGGACACAAGCCACCACACCCAGGTTATACATCTTACACAAGAAAACAAAATAATGTAGATATGCATATATTACTCCTAGTGCATATATATCCATGTGTATTTAAGTCTTCCTCGGTTTTCTGAGCAAACTTTAGACTGTTGTGTTCATTGGAAGTAACATGATAAACTTTCCCATTCATTAGTTTTGTTTTTATCTTGGGTTCGATTAAATAAAATCCTAAATATTTGTGGGTAATCTCAGATGGGTTTTAATTATGGTTTAATGTACAGATCCCAACTGCCTCTGCCTTTCTTATTTCATGGTAATTAAATCTTGATAAAGGTTTATGGCAAGGTGAAATTCCTTGAATATGCAATCACTGACCTACAGAATATTAACAGGATATTTTCTTAAAGATAGTTCACAAACCAAATGTGGAAATAGCTTATGCCATTGCTATACCATCATCTACGTAGGCTATCTGCACTGCAAATTTCAGATTAAACTATTCTAATTCTAGTGAGATGCTTCTAAGCCCCAAAGGCTGTGTTTTTTGTAGAGTGAGTTGTTAAAACCCAGACAGACACAAGTTTCCCACTGATCAATTCTACCACTCTGTGGGTCTGTATATTTGGAGCTGCTACTGGTTTATAGAAAAAAAGCCTGTGAATATTGGCTCTTGTAGTTTCAGGGCTATCAGAGTAGCAGGTAAATGTGTATGGTCTCATTAAAAAAATGCTTCTATTGCTAACATTTCTAAAGATAATAACTAAAATAAACTAATCCAAAGCAGTGCATGTCAATTTAGAGGAAAAGAGTTTCTCAGTCACCCTGCTAGATAGCCTACAACTCATTTGGGGGAAGTTATTGACAGTTAATGTGGCCCTGAACATTTCCTTCATTCTCTGCCGGAGACCAGCTCCAGCCGGGTTCAAGGTACCCCAAAGATGGAGATGGTATCGGTGATTGGGGGGAAGAAGAGAGAGAGAGAGAAACTGGACTCCAGTCTAGTGCAGAAGCGATGTATGTTATTGGGAATTACAATGGTCTTTTATACACAAAGTCAGATGTGGGAGGGGCATCCCCCACCCACCAGAAACCTTAATCCATGAAAACTTAATCAATGATTCCCTTTAAACCCTTTTCATATGATAATCTTAAAATCCCATAACAAAGGATAACCTAATCCGTGACTGATATATTCTATAAACCTTTTTCATTCTAAATTGATTTATGCCAAGTTAAACAATTCTATAGAAGCTTAAGTATTTACTTTACAAACGAAAGTGGCCCATCCCAGAATGTTTGGAATGTGGCCCAGTTCAAAGTTCACAGTGGGCTACCTGCAGGTAACCCAGCCGCATTCTTTCAACAAAATGGCTGTCTTCTAAAACGATATTCTACAATTTACACCTTCAATAAATCCTAAGATCATGACCCAGAAGCCTGTGACCAATACTAAGTCTCTTAGATGTGACACGAGTTTAAATTATAAGTTGTGTGAAAGCCAAAACTGCAGTTTGCGGAAGAATGGGAGGAATGAGCTTCTAAAGTTAGCTTGTGTTCATCCCGATCTCAGAGTTTCTATGTTTTGAGCTCACAGGAGCTTCATCTGGTTAGTGCTGAGTAGAAAGTAGAAGGAAATGGGGTGAATAGCTCCCGAACGCATCCTAGTGGTCTCGGGGTCAACGGCCCTTCCTGATCCCTAACGCTCAGTGGGCCTCCATGGCTGGCTCCCAACAATTCTCCTCTAGTCTACTGGCATACTAGATTCTTCCAACAATATTTACCTCTTTTTATTTTCTCAGCTAAGAGAATTTTGCTATCCTTCTTCATAAACTTTAAAAATAAATCTACTGAGCCCATATACCATCCAAGCCTGGTGGTTTTGCAGAATTAAGGCTCACCTAAAGGGAAATAGAAAAAAAAAAAACCTTTTAAATGAAATCTTCTTCTTGATCTCTATGGGTTACTTCCTGAATTTCAGACCTCTTTAATACTAATTAAAAACATATGCAAGAGGCAATATGTATTTATCTATATTACTGGTTTGGCAACAAAATGCAAGTCAAGAACCCAGAAGTATCAAACTCTCATATCAACTCTGCAAGAAACTAATTGCAATTTCACATTTTAAATTGGAGTGAGATTATTGGCAGCAGCCCACAAAAGCCATGGTAGGTAATCCTGTAATTATAATATACTAATAATAAGAAGGCAAAAGCCTAAGTATGTTATCTTCTCAAAATTTTAGATTTTCTTGTTGCATTTTTCTCTTGAATTCTCTCTTATTTTTATTTTAGAGAAAATGTAAGGTTAATGTATTCAATGACACACAGATATTGAGGTGAAGAATAGATGCCCAAGATGTAAAATGCACATGACGCAAATCACCCTACGTGGCCTTGAATGGCAGCTAACATCACCGCCGAGCCACGCTCCACGTTAAAAGGAAGAAGGCCTCCTCCACAGCACAAGGCTTCTGAGATGAAACTGCGCACAGGCGGGGAAAGGTTGACAGCAGAAGGGACAAGGAGGAGCGTGGAGGGATGAACAAGCGCCTCTGCGGCTGAGGGCCTTCATCTGCCAAGAGCGCCATCATCCTGACCCGGTAGCCTGTGTCTGTGCCCATCTTTGGGGTTTGGCACTCACTCCAGGAGTGTGGATCACGTCTCTACTTGCCCACCTTCTCCACCGGATGGGTCTGTTGAGTGCAAGATCAAACAAGACTGACCACCTCTTTGGGCCAAAACATTACCTACCAGCCCCTGGCACGAAGTAGAGAGCCAATATGATAGTCGCTGACTGAATACACAAGCCAGACTGCTAACAATTAAAACTCCCATTTGATGAACAAGGAGACCACGGCCCAGAATGGTTAAGTGAGTAGACCACGAGGGTTAGGAAGTGGTGGAAGAGAACTACAAACCCAAGCCTGTCTGACTTCAGAGAGCCACCTTTCTTTTTTTTTATAATCAATATTTTTTATTATGATATTGTGGGGTACAGTTAAGGGTTAGGTATACAAATATGCTTCGTTCAGGCACCCTTGTTGTTAAGAGGTGTCACCCCGTCCCCAGACAGACGTTTACTACCGTTAATCCCATCTCGCTTCCCCTCCCCCCGCCATAGTTTCCCACCACTATCAGTCCACTATCAGTCATTTTCTTAATACGTTGGATGATCAAGGTCCACTATATGAGTGAGAAGATGTGATACTCAGATCTTTGTTTCTGTGAGAGGTCACTCAGTATTATAGACTCTAGCTCCATCCAGGTTGCTGCAAAATTCATGATTTTGTTCTTGTTTATGGCTGCGTAGTATTCCATCGTGTATATGTACCACATTTTTTTAATCCAGTCCTCTTTTGATGGACAGCATGGTTCGTTCCAGGTTCTTGCTATTGTGAACAATGCTGAAATAAACATTCGTGTGCAGGTATCTTTTTGATAGAGTGATTTGAGTTCTTCAGGGTGGGAGAGCCACCTTTCTACAGCTCCCAGGCACTCCATGCAAGCCAAGGAGGGACCAAGCCTCATAGAAAGGCCTCTGATTTGTTGTGGAAGGATGTGCGTGGGACGGAAAGCCTTCCCACATTCTGTCTTGAAACAGAACGATCTCAGAGAAGTTAAAATAGAGAGTGCAGTTCTATTTCTTGGTAAAGTTCAAGCAAGGACAAAATCAAAGTCTCAGGGAGGGAAAGTCTCGTCTGTTTCCTGGACACTTCAACAATGGTTTTTTCTCTGTGATGGTTTGTGTTCATTTGCTTTTCTCTTTGCTTCTCTCCCATCTTTCCCCATCCCACCTCCCTAGTTTCTTTCCTTATGTAGTTTAGAGTTCCAGGGAAATAACTGTACTTCAGGGTCAGGAGAAGCGGTCAAGGGGTCCCAGCTGAAAGCACAGAGTTCCAGCTCTGCTCCATTCTAACAGGTGACATTGGATTTGTTCCTGTGTCAGTTGCGTTATCTGGGTTATGGAGGGGGGGTTGACTGAACTACCCATTGTGTAAGAATTAAGTGAGTTATTACATGTAAAGTGCTAAGAACAGTATCTAGCATGTGGTAGGAACTTAATGAAGAGTAGTATTATTATTACCATGCCCTTGTTCCTAAAATTCAGGGTCAGAGCAAGTTGCATGCATGCCACAGTCCACTCATTCACAAATACCTCTGTCATACTCCAGACTAGGCTTGGTACATAGGAACACAACATAAAACTCCTCTCCCAGACATAGTGGTGATGCATCACTGAAAGTAACTGAATAAAGCTGAATGACCTTTTCTGATATCTCCTGATTTAAATAGATAATGACCTGGAACATAGCAGCTGTGACTGGGGTCCTTTCCTCCATGTCAATCACTATGTGTAAAAGCCATTCTCACGTCTTTTTGTCTGGAGAGAAATAGAGAGTGCAAAAAGACCAGTCTTTTCTTGTTACGCTTCTCTGGGCATGTGTCTTTCAGAGAGTATCATAAGTTCATTTCAGTATAAGAATGAATTCCACTGACTCTTCATCTGGATGGCTAAGGACGTAGGTAAGGGGAACTAGGCCCCATGTATTTTAAGCCATTTGCTTAGCTACAGGTCCTCCTTAGCAAAGACAGTCACCAGGGCGGGAGAGGCACAGGGGTTGACATAGCCAAACAAGGACTTATTTTCATCATGTAACAACACATCCAGAGGCAGACGTCCCATGGTTGTGCAGTTGCTTGAGGAAGGATTCTAGGACTTTTTCTGTCCTCTTATTGGGCTCTCATTAAGATGCATTTTTCAGTCTATTCATGATGACTGCTATAACGCTGGTCTTGGGCTGAAGACCACAGAACAAGGAACGAGGAAAAAATGGCAAAGGACAGAGGGTTGGAAAATCAAACAAGCAAAATATAGCTCCCGTAAAATAACCTTCACAGAAGCGCCACACAATAATTTGCATTTGCATCTGCTTGGCCAAAAATACTAGGTTCAGCCACACTAAAGTTCTGATAATAAACTATGTTAGACATACAAAAATAAGTAAAGCATATAACCCAATTTAATATGGCATAAGGAAGCAAGAGAAGCTGGGAGATCAGGTGTTTTATCTGAACCCACTGCCACTCTGAACAGAACCGGAGTTCTGCTGCTAGTGAGAATGGATATCTAAAATAACTGAGTAAGCAACTCACAGTGTTTCCCATGTTCACCAAAGAGGAAGTCTACAGACTGCATGTGTTTCCTAATAAAAAGTTTCTAAAAGGGCCAGACGCCATGACCAAAGAGAACAATGAAGAACCAGAATGTATTTTCTCAGTAGAATAGAATAATTCCCCAACGTGGCAGAGCATATACCTAAAGACAGAATAAAATAAGTGAATTAATAAATACAACTACAGGTCTACAAAAACAGAGTTTGATAGTAGTAACAAGTCACGGCAACAGCTTTTAATTCTCCCCTCCTCAGCTTACCAATGGCAACCAAATTACCATTTGCAAAGGACATCTCAAAAGCATTTGATAAAGTTCAGCATCTCTTTATGATTAAAACAGCCCAAAAATGAAGCATAGAAGAAACATGTCTCAACATAATAAAGACCACGTGTGACAAACTCACTGCTAACATCATACTGAAGGGCAAAAAACTAAAAGTCTTTTCTCTAAAAACTAAAAAAAAAGACAAAATACTCACTTCCACTACTTCTGTTCAACATAGTACTGGAAGTCCTAAGAGAAAAAATGCAAAATATCCAAATTGAAAAGGCTCAAGTCAAATTGTTCCTCTTTGCAGATAGCATAATCTTATGTCTTGAAAAATTAAATGAGCCGGGCTCGGTGGCTCAGCCTGTAATCCCACACTTTGGGAGGCTGAGGTGAGTGGATTGCCTGAGCCCACGGGTTCGAGACCTGCCTGGGCAACTTGGCGAGACCTCATCTCTACAATAAATCAAAAAATTATCTGGGCGTGGTTGCACGCACCTGTGGTTCCAGCTACTTGGAAGACTGAGGCAGAAGGATCACCAGAGCCCAGCAGGTCGAGGCTGCGGGGGCCAGGAGTGGCCACTGCACTCCAGTCTGGGTAAAAGAGTGAGATTCCAACTAAAAAAAAGAAAAAAAGAAAAATTAAATGACTGCACTAAAAAACACCTAGAAGTGATTTTTTAAAAAGTAAAGTTGCAGGATACAAAATCAGCATGCAAAAATCAATAGCACCAATAACAAACTAGCTGAGAAAGAAGTTTAAAAAGCAATTCCGTTTACTATAATTACACAAAAAATTAAAATATCTAAGAATAAAGCTAACTAAGGAGGTGAAAGATCTCTACAAGGCAAACTCCAAAACATGGACAAAGAAATTAAAGAAGACACAAACAAATGAAAAGACATTCCACACTAATGGATTGGAAGAATTAATATTGTTAAAATGGCCATACTACTCAAAGCAATCTATAGACAAAATTCAATCTCTATGCAAACACAAATGGCATTCTTCGTAGAAACAAAAAGAAAACAATCCTAAAATTCCTAGAGACCCAAAAAAGAGCCCAAAGTCAAAGCAATCCTGAGCAGAAAGAACAAACACTACTGATATCAAAATATACTTCAAAGTTATATTATCCCAAACAGCATGGTTTTATAGAAATAAACATAGGCTAAAGGAACAGAACAGAGAAATTACAAATAAACCCACATATTTACAGCCAGCTGATTTTTGACAAAGGTGCCAAGAACATATATTATGAAAAGGGCATTCTTTTAAATAAATGTGCTGGGAAAACTGAATGTCTATATGAAGAAGAATGAAACTAGACCTCTATCCCTCACCATACACAAAAATCAATACAAAATGAATTAAAGACTCGAATGTAAATCTGAATGTATAAAAACTACTAGAAGAAGACATGGGAGTAACATGCCAGGACATCAACCTAGACAAAGATTTTATGGCTAAGATTTCAAAAGCATAGACAGACAAACCAAGCGTAGACAAATGGAACTATATTAAACTAAAAGACTTCTGCTCAGCAAAAGAAACAATCAACAGAATAAAGAAAGAACCTGTCAAATGAAAGAACATATTTGCAAACGATTCATCCAACAGGGCATAAATATCCAGAAAATACAAGGAACTCAAGCAACTCAGCATCAAAATACCCAAATCGTCCCATTATAAAATGGGCAAAGGACATGAAAAGACATTAGTCAAATGAAGACATACAAAACAGGTGTATGAAAAACACTCACACCAATCATCCAGGAAATGCAAAAAAAAAAAAAAAAAAAGACAATGAGACACCATCTTACCCTTGTCGAAATGGCTATTGTCAAAAGGACAAAAAATGACATGTGTTGGCCACAATGTGAAGAAAGGGAACCCTTGTACACTGTCGATGGTAAACAGCACCAGCACGATGGAAAACAGCATGGGGTTTTCTCCAAAGACTAAAAATAGAACTACCATACAGTTCAGCAATTCCACTACTGGGTATTTATGCAAAGGAAAAGAAGTCAGTGTATCAAAGGGACACTTGTACCTCCATGTTTATTGCAGCACTACTCACAATAGCTGAGATATGGAATCAACCTCAGTGCCCATCAGCAGATGAATGGATTAAAAAATGTGGTATATCCAAACAATGGAATGCAATTCAGCCATATTTTTTTTTTAATGAAATCCTGTCTTTTGCAGCAGTATGGATGGAAAGGTAGGTCATTGTGTTAAGTGGAATAAGCCAGGTGCAGAAAGAGAAATGCTGCATATTCTCACTCCTATGTGGGAGATTTTTTTCTAAGTTGATCTCATGGAGGTAGAGTGTAGAATGATCGATACCAGGGGCTGGCAAAGTTGTGTGTGTGTATGGGGAGGAAATAAAGAGAGATTGGTTAATAGGAACAAACATGCAGTTAGGCTAAAAAAAAATAGGTTCGAGTCTTCAATAGCATAGTAGGGTGACTGCAGTTAACAATATATTGAATATTTCAAAATAGCTAAAATATAAAATTTCAAATGTGCCCAACACAAAGAAATGTTAAATGTTTGAGATGATAGATACCCTAAATATATCAGTTTGACCATTGCACATTCTGTGCATGTGTTAAGATTTCACAAGTGCCCTGTAAATATGTATAGATATTATAAATCAATTAGAGAATTTTTTTTTTTTTTGAGTTGGAGTCTCTCTCTGTCGCCCAGACTGGAGTGCAGTGGCCGCTCCCGGCCACCGCAGCCTCGACCTGCTGAGCTCTGGCGATCCTTCCGCCTCAACCTTCCAAGTGGCCGGAATTACAGGCATGCACTACCTCGCCCGGTTGATTTTTTGATTTATTGTAAAGATGAGGTCTCGCTGCCCAGGCGGGTCTCAAACCCGCGGGCTCAGGCAATCCACTCACCTCGGCCTCCCAAAGGCACAGGATTAGAGGCTGAGCCACCGAGCCTGGCTCAATTAGAGAATTTTTTTAAAATTTTTTAAAGACCTATCTGGTATTAGCTGAAGTGTATGTGTGTGTTTGTACACCTTAAACTACCAATTCACATTTAAAAATATGAAATGTGGTTACAGTTCTTTTCAAATTTTTATTTCCTTTTGAATTCAGTTTTATAAGTGACATTTTTCTAGGAAGTGATGAATTTTAATTGTATGAGCAATTTGTATGGCCTAAAGTTGTGCATAGCACTCTTTTTCAAATTTTTATTTATGTGTTTTGAAGCCCCTCAGCCCACAATCTGCTGTCTTTGACCCTGGACTATCTCACTTACCCATGGGTAGCACCCTTATTTTTATACCTCAGAGATATTGCAGATTTGTTTCCAAACTACTGCAATAAATTGACTATTGCAATAAAGCAATTCACACAAATTTTGGGGTTTCCCAGTGCATATAAAAGTTATGTTTACACCATGCTGCGGTCTAAGTGTGCAATAGCATTATGTCTAAAACAAAAACTATGTACATACATTCATTAGAAATACTTTATTGCTAAAAAAAAGTTAACAATCATCTGAGCCTTCAGTGAGTCATAATCTTTTTGCTAGTAGAGTGTCTTGCCTTGACGTGGATGGCTGCTGATTGATCTGGGTGGTGGTTACTGGAGATTGGGGTGGCTGTGGCAATTTCTTAAAATAAGACAACAGTGGAGTTTGCCACATCAACTGCCTCTTCCTTTCATGAAAGATTTCTTGGTAGTATGCGATACTGTTTGATAGCATTTTACCCACAGTAGAGCTTCTTTCAAAAGTGGAGTTTGTCATCTCAAACCCTTCCACTGCATTATCAATTAAATTTAGGTAATATTCTAAACCTTGGTTGTCATTTCTATAATGTTCACAGCATTCACAGCATTTCTGCCAGGAGTAGATTTCATCTCCATAAACCACGGTCTCTACTCCTCCATAAGCGGCAACACCTGGCCTGCTAATGTTTTATTCTGAGACGATGGCAATTCAGTCACGTTTTCAGGCTCCACATCTACTCCCAGTTCACGTGCTGCTTCCACCACACCCACGGCGGCTTCATCCACTGACGTTCTGAGCCCCAGAGTCACTCATGAGGACTGGATTCAACTTCTTCCAAACTCTCGTGCTAATGTTGACATTCTGACCTCTTCCCGTGAATCACAGATGTCTTAATGGCATCGAATGGCAAATCCTTTCTAAAAGGTTTTCGATTTGCTTTGCATCGATCCATCAGAGGAATCACTCACTATTCATGGACTTAAGAAAGGTACTTCTTGAATAGTAAGATTTGAAAGTTGGCAATCCTCCTTGATCCATAGGCTGCAGAATGGATGTTATAAACATGCAAACAAACGTTCATCTGTTTGTACATGTCCATCAAAAGTCTTGGGTGCTTAGGTGCATTGTCGATGATCACAAATACCTTGGATTTTTTTTCTGAGCATCAGGTCTCAATAACAGGGTCAAAATCAGTAAACCATGCTATAAACAGGTACGCTGTCATCCAGGTTTTGTTGTTCCATGTACAGAGCACAGAAGGAGTCCATTTAGTGTAATTCTTAAGGGTCCTAGGATTTTAAGAATGGTAAATGAGCATTGGCTTTGATTTACAGTCACCAGCTGCATTAGCCCCCAACAAGAGTGAGCCTATCCTTTGAAGCTTTGAAGCCAGGCATTGACTTCTCTCTAGCTATGAAAGCCCTAGATGGCATCTTCTTCTAATGAAGGCTGTTTCATCTACACTGAAAATCTGTTGTTCGCCGCAGTCAAACAACATGACCTTAGCCGGATCTTCTGGCCAACTCACTGCAGCGTCTCCATCAACACTTGCTGCCTCACCTTGCACTTGTAGGTGACGGAGATGGCTTCTTTCCTTCAACCTCGTGAACCCACCTCTGCTGGCCTCAAACTTCTCTTCTGCGTCTTCCTCACCTCTCCCAGCCTTCATGGAATTGAAAACAGTTAGGGCCTTACTCTAGATTAGGCTTAGGCTCAAGGGAATGTTGTGGCTGGCTTGATCTTTTATGCAGATCACTAAAACTTTCTCCACATCAGCAATAAGACTGTCTCATTTTCTTATCATTTGTATGTTCACTGGAGTGAACTTTTCCTTGCCTTCAAGAACTTTCCCTTTGCATTCACAACTTGGCTAACTATTTGGTGCAGGAAGCCTAGCTTTCGGCCTATCTCAGCTTCTAACTTGCCTCCCTCGATGAGTTTAATGACTTCTTGCTTTCGGCAGGCAACTCTTCCTTTCACTTGAGCATGTACAGGCCATTGTGGGGTTAGTCACTGGCCTAATTTCAAAATTGCCACGTTTCACAGACTAGGCAGGCCTGAAGAGAGGGAGAGAGACGGGGGAATGACTGGTTGATGGAGCTGTCAGAACAGACACGTTCATCGAAGTGTGCCATCTTCTGTGGGCATTGGTCCTGCCGCCTCTAAACAATCACTATAGTAAGATCAAAAATCACTGATTACAGATCACCATTGCAGAGAGAATAAAAATGAAAAATTTGAAATATTGCAGGAATTACCAAAATGTGACATAGAGACACAAAGGGACCACAGGGTGTTGGAAAGATGGTGCCAATAGACTTACTCCCCATTGTTGCCACAGACCTTCAATTTGTATAAAAAACAAAAACAAAATCCACAGTGTCTACAATGTACAATAAAGGAAGGGCAGTCCAACTTGAACCTACTTTTAGATGTTTTCCTTATTTCATTTAAAATAGTTTAATTTTACCTTTTATTTTTCATAATCAATTTTGCCAGATTTGAGCATTTTGTGTCTTCAAATATTCAATATTAACACTCTTTGCTAATATTTCAAAAATAATTTTTTTAAATTAGGTTTTCTCTGCATCCTTGTCAACACCTGCTATCTTCCTTCTTTTTGATAATAGTCATTCTGACATGGGTGGGATGATATCTCATTGTGGTTTTATTTGGATTTCCCTAATGATTAGCAATATTGAGCATTTTTCATACGTCTGTTGGAGAAAAGGGAACCCTTGTATGCTTTTGATGAAAATGTAAATGAGTACAACCGTATGGAAAACTGCATGGAGGTTCCTGGAAAAACTAAAAATAGAATTACCATAAAATTCAGTAATCTCACTTCTGAACATTTACATAAAAGTCTCTAAATCAGTTTGTTGCACTCCCTTGTTTATTGCAAGACTATTCACTATATCCACACTGGAGAATGACTGGATAAAGAAAATGTGGTCTACATACACAACAGAATGCCATTCATTCTTAAAGAAGAAGGAGATTCTGTCATTTGCAAAATACGGATGGAACTGGAAACATTACGCTAAGTGAAATAAGCCAGGAACAGAAAGACAAGTCTCGAATTTTCTCATTATATGTGTAATCTAAACAAGAGTATTCAAAGCAGCAGTAGAATGGTGGTTGCAGTGGCCAGAGAACGAGGGGAACAGGAGGACGGTGGTCAAAGAGATCAAAATCTCAGTGGGTCAGGAGGAATCTTTTTTTGAGATCTATTGTACAGCATGGTGAATATAGTTAATAACAGTATTATGCATATCCAAATTACTAAGAGAGTAAATTTTAAACACTTTCACCACAAAAAAATAGTATGTATTTGAGGTGATAGGTTAATTAGCTTGATTTAATTTTTCCACATTGTATTCACAAATCATAACAGCATTTTGTATCTATCCCATAAACATAAACAATTGTAAATTGTCAGTTTATAATGAAAAAATATTTTAATTTGCTTTAATCTCATGTTTTTCTTTGGTTTTTTTCAATTCTTTTTACAATTTAAGGTCAGTGTTTAGCTCTCTGATTTTCCACTTTTAATTTTTTTTTTAGTGACTGATAGAATAATTTCTTTGTTTTTAATAGATATACTTACAGTTACAAATTTTACTTTATGTTATATTTTGGCTGTTTCCCACTTTATTTGATATGTATCACATTTACTGGCATTTGGTTTTAATAATTTTCTTATTTATAATGTCATCTTTATGAGTTCTTATGAAAGGCATTAGTTTCTCCCCATAAAGAATTCTAAAAGTTGTTTCTTTTAAGATGAACTGCTAACTGAATTGCCTCTTTGCCAGATAACATGAACAGTTTTATACTAATTACTTGGCATATATGCAGGTGAGTTTGGTGGCTTAACATGTGCTGGTTTTCTGAAACTTCCAGTGTGCTTGAGAGAAACGAGTTCTCTGTTGAGAAGAGAACGCTGAGTGTGCTTGTAGTTCCAGATTATTAACTGAGCTGCTCTTTTCTTGTATCAATTACTGGTATCTCAATGTGGTTTTGATTTGCTTTTCTCTGATGACTTGTGAGACTGGGCATTTTTTCATGTATCTGTTGGGTGGCTCATATGTCTTCTTTTGAGAAGTGTCTTTTCATATCTTTTGCCCACTTGTTACTAGGCTGTTTGTTTTTTTCTTTTCAACACATTTGAGTTCCTTGTGGATCCTGGAGGTTAAGCCTTTGTCAGAGTTACAGTTGGCAATTTTTTTTTCCCATTTTGAAAGTGGACTAGATTTTTAAAAATATGCTACATATACATGATGAGCTATTATGCAGCCATAAAGAAGGACAAAATTATGGATTTAGCAGCAATTTGGGGGGATTTAGAGTCTATAATACTGAGTGATCTATCACAGAAACAAAGACCTGAGCACCACATGTTCTCACTCATAAGCGGACCCTGAACAATTATCATAATACTATAAGAAAGGGGTTGGCAACAGCGCTGCACTGTGGTGGGTGAGAGACGAGGGGCGGGGAGGACACACTTCATCGATAAGGGTATCTGATCTCAAACCAGGTGAAGTGGGGACCAAAGTGAGACCCAAACTCCACCTGTACAATGACCATTTGTATACCTAGCCTTGAATTGTATCCCACAACTTTAAAATAAAAACAAAGAAAGAAAGAAGACCAGCCCGGGCAACTTGGAGAGACCTCATCTCCACAATAAAATTTTTTTTTTAAATTAGCCAGGTGTGGTAGCATGCGCCTGTAGTTCCAGCTACTTGAAAGGCTGAGGAGGAAAGATCGCGGGAGCCTGGCAGGTCGAAGCTGAGGTGGCCATGAGCATGCCACTGCACTACAGTCTGGGCGATGGAGTGAGACTTCAACTCAAGAAGAAAAGAAGGAAAGAAGGAAGGGAGGGAAGGAGGGAGCGAGGGAGAGAGAGAGAATTTGAGAGACAGAGAGACAGAGAGAGAAAGACAGAGAGAGAGAAAGGAAAGAAAAAGAAAGAGAAAGAAAGAAAGAGAAAGAGAGAGAGAGAAAGAAAGAGAGAAAAGAAAAAATGACTGGGAACATAGACTAGAATCTCCCACTCTGAAGTGGATTTGTCAACATTTTTACATGTTTCTGTTAACAACTTTATATACTCGTGTTTTGAACCTATGTTATTAAATGCAGTGTCTTATAAATTGCACCCATTATGCCAGGTCTTCTTTGTCCTTAAGAATGCTTTTTGCTTCAGTTTGATTTTTTTCTGATACTGATATAGATTTTCAAACTTGTTTTAAAATATATTTTGCTAGTATATATTTTGTAACCTACTACTTTTAACTTTTTTGTCTGTGTGTTTTGGGTTTATCGTTTATAAAATGAACTTAAAAACTTGAATTCGTTCATCTGCACGTACACTGTTGATATATTTTGAAATTTATTTCCATATTTTCATGTGTGCTTTTTATCATTCTGCTTTGTCTGTGCTTTATTATTTCTTTATTTTATTGTTTCATGAATTAATTCAGAAGTTTTTTTAAAGTTCCACATTTTCCATATCTAATGCCTTGTCTTTGTGATTTAGGCTGTTAAAACCTGAACTTTGCCATGCTAGGCATCTGTCCATGCCTTTAAGGACAACTGCAGTTTATGGTGATTTAACCCCCTGGTTCTAATTCATTTTTATTATTTACTCACATATCTGTGTATCTACATATGTGTTTTTGAGGTTTTGCTCAAATTTCTTTTTAAAAAATGCCATACATAACAGATGTACATATTTTGGGGGTGCATGTGATATTTTGATGCATTTCTGTATTGTGTAATAATCAAATCAAGATAATTGGGATATCTGTCACTCGAAACATTTCTCTTTTCTTTATGCTGGGAATATTTGAACTTTTCACTGCTGGCTATTTGAAATAGATGATGGATTATTATGCAGTGTAGTCACCCTGTTGATTTATTGAACAATAGAGTCTATTTCCTCTAACAGTATTTTTATACCCATTAATCAACCTCTCTTGATTCTCCTGTCCCGCTACCCTTCCCAGTCTCTGGTGACCACCAACCTACTCTCTATCTTCATGACATCTGTTTTCTTGGCTCCCACACGCGAGTGAGAATATGCTGCCTCTGTGTGTGTGTGTGTGTGTGTGTGTGTGTGTGTGTGTGTGTGTGTGTGTGTGTGTTTATATTTATCTACTTATTTTGGTGTTTGAGGAATTCCTTTATGGCTTTGATAGTTCAGTTCAATATTTACAAGCATGTTCAAATCAGATTTTATGCTTAATTTATACTTTGTACTGAGAATTTTTCCAGGGACTGTAGCCCTCAGGTAGAAATATTTATAAACTGTTAATGATTGTTTTTGTTATATCATCTTTTCTCTTTCAATATGCATCCTAGAATGTACCTTTCATATCTTTCATTTGTGTTTGATTGCCTTTGGTCCCTTTTCCATTATTCTTTTGAGGGTACTGCTTAACCCTGTTACCCATCTCACTTACTACTTTTTTGGTTTTTGTTGTTCAATCTGTTTATATGATGTATCACAATGATTGATTTGCATATGGTGACTCATCCTCATATCCCTGAGATAAATCCCACCTGATCATAGTATATAATCTTTTTGATGTGTTGTTGGATTCAGTTGCTACCATTTTGTTCAGAATTTTTGTACCAGTTCATCAGGGATATTGGCCTGTAGTTTTTTTTTTTTGATGTGTCCCTGTGTGGTTTGGGGATGGGGTAATACTGGCCTGGAGAATAAGTTTGGAAGAAATTCCTCCTCCTCAATTTCTTGGAATAGTTTGAGAAAAATTGGTGTTAGTTCTTCTTTATAAGTTTGGTAGAATTCAGGAATACAGCTATCCAGTCTTGATCTTTTCTTTGTTGGGAGTCTTTTTACAGTTAATTCGATCTGGATGCTCGTTATTGGTCTGTTTACTTCTTTATTGCTTCCTGGTTCCATTTTGGTAGGTTCTATGGGTACAGAAATCTATCCATTTCCCCTAGGTTTTCAAGTTTTTTAACATCTAGTTGTTCATAATGGTATCTGATGATCTCTGGTATTTCTGTGTTATCATTGTTAATGTCTCCTTTTCTTGCTTTGCATTTTGTCTTTTTTCTTTTAATTTTTTTATTTTAAAGATGTGGGGCACGATTCAGGGTTAGGGATACAAATGTTCACTATGTGGGTGCCCTTATTCCCTGGTTGATGAGGTGGGCCCCACCCCAGCAGATTCCCACGAAGGTCAATCCTGCATCTTCCCCCCCAGCCCCCCACAGTTTCCCACTACTGTCAATCCATCTGTTTCTTACAGTATTACGATAATTTTTCAAAGTCCGCTTATGGGTGAGAACATGTGATATTCAGTTCTTTGTTTCTGTAATAGATTGCTCAGTATTATAGACTCTAAGTCCATCATGTTTTATTGCATGGTGAAGCAGACTCAGATATGCTAGCAGACGTTGTAAAGTGAATATATAAAACAGGGCTTTCACTCCAACCTTAACACCCTGACTCTAAAACCCTTTTCTGGTCCCGTCCTAATTGTGTTTATTCTGCACCCCTGCTCTACACCGACTGCCACATCGTGCTGACTCTCCTAGTTGCGGCTATGTCTCTGGGGTTACCTCTCACCCAGAGAGTTGGGACTCAGTCTGATATTTCCAAGTCATCAGACAGATTTCATTAAGGCTTAGATTTCAGTTTTATTTTGATAATGTTGCAAGTTCTAATTTCCGGAATAAATACTCATTTTTTTGGAGAAAGAGAGCATCTTTCTATAAAGTAAAATTAATTCTACTGCCCTAAAATGCCAAAATGGTAAGAGAACGGAGAGTGCAGTCCAACATTCTTAAAATTCATGCATATTCTATTACAATTACTTTTCCTGCACTCTCTCTCCTCCTTTTCTATTCCACTCACAGAGTCTCTTTGCTCCTTTTTCAAATGCTCTATTTGAACACACCATATCCAAGAGGCAGTTCTTCTCTTTCTTGGTCTACATAACAGTCTGACTAGGAAGTGGGAAGGATCCTCTTCTGTAAATCTCCTCCTAATGTCTACTTGTCTGACAACCTTTCTCGCCCCTGATAATTTTACCAAGAATTCCTTCAAGGTCATCAGACTGGAGATACAAATTTGCAATCATTATAGAATAAGATTTTCAGAAAGTGGGACTTGTTTGGACTTCTTTTTGTACAAACTGGCATTTATTCTTCTGCCCATATCAATAAATAAAAACAGGCGCAAAATACATGTGTCATCATTCAGAAAATTGACAAAAATGACTGAAGAGTTGTCTCGTAAGTACCAGTTACCGTCTAGTATCAGAGTCGGAAAACGGGCGGCACTTGTGGTGATTTATCTTCCAGGTGTGTGCCTCTTTCTTCGTAGTATCAATTTCCAAAGAAGCATAAACTTTCAACTTGGGGAGACACGCTTCCAGGCTCAACACCACCAGTGCATTAACATCTTTGAGGAGGACATTCAGCACATATGTAAATGTAAATCAGAACCTAAGATAATACTGTAAAACAGCAATAACTACCCCACAAATATTTTCTCAAAAACACTTTTTGTTTGTTTGTTTGTTTTGTTTTTTGTTTGTTTGTTTTGAGTTGGAGTCTCACTGTCGCCCAGACTGGAGTCCAGTGGCCGCTCCCGGCCACCGCAGCCTCAACCTGCTGGGCTCGGAGATCCTTCCGCCTCAGTCTTCCGAGTAGCCGGAACTACAGGCAGGTGCTACCATGCCCGGCTCATTTTTTGATTTATGGTAGAGATGAGGTCTCGCCTGCCCAGGCGGGTCTCGAACCCGCAGGCTCAGGCAATCCACTCACCTGGGCCTCCCAAAGGTGCAGGATTACAGGCTGAGCCACCGAGCCCGGCTAAAAAACACTTTTTAAAATTGGAATGCAGAATTCTGACTGTCCCTTGTCCAAAACTACTGTTGTGAGAAAAATTTATGTTAAGAAAATGCAGTTGTGATCGTGACATTTCCTCCTTTTTTTCTCTCTCCTAAAAGGCCTTGTGTGTTCTCATTTTTATTTCTCCTGCCCAATTCCACCATATCATTTTCCCTCACACTTATTTACTTTTGATTTCTCAGTAGTTTACCCTGCTTGATTTTCTATATGGCACTGAAATCCTACCATTTCAGAATGCTTTAAAGTGTGATTTTTCTCAAACCCGAGAGGCAGTCAATGTGTAACACTGGGCGGCATGGAAATTTCAATCACTGCATTTGTTTGGTTAGGACCACTTAATTGCTTGCAGAGGCAGCTCCAGTTTCAGCTAGCAAAACAAATTTGATGATTGCAGTGAGTGAGGTGAGAGCAAACAAGAAATAATGTCCTATCCATCCACCAAGAGCTCTTCACTCCTCCTATTGCCACCAAGGAGTTAGTGTCGGAGGGAGAATGTCAAAGAGCGGGAATGCAGAATGGAGAAGTAATGTTCCTGTGAAATTATTGCTGAATGAGAAGTAGAAAAATATCAAGCAAACATTGCCGATAAGAGACAGCTACACATAAAAGATGACTCTGAGAGTTTTTAGCACTATACAATGTATTAGAAAAGTAAGAGGCCCTAGAAATGTCACATTGAAGAGATCTGATAAACTATTTTCTTCTATATGTTGTTTTCAACATCTTACCCCAACTCTGCTCTAACTCAAGAAATAACATGGGAAGTTTAGGGGAAGACCCCAGGTTCGAGAGTAAGAAGCAACTTAGTCCAATCCATGTCAAAGAAGGTACATTCCACAGCTGGGAGACACAGAATGGAGGTTGGTGAGAGAACTCCAAAAGCCCACTGCACCCCTCTGTATTAAGACCACTTGCAGGCATGCAGGAGTTCAGGGGAGTAAGAAGGACTGCAGAAAAAACCTCAGGGAACCAAGATGCCTACCTTGGACAGATAACATGCTCGATGGGTCTGCAGATTCACTTACATGGAAGGTCATGCTCCAAAGAAGCAGTAATGCTCAGATGGACGGTGGTGATTATGAACTCCGCCACCCAGCCCCGTGGTAGCCACATATGCCTAGGAGCAAACACTGAGCTCCTCCACACACTAGCCTCTGACAATATTGTTGTATCCCTGTCTTCTGGTGGACCTGTGGAAGCCTGGAGCATTAGCGCCCCCTTTCAAGGGTCTTCAAATAAGGCACTTGAAAATTAATCAAAGAAAATACAGACACTCTTGGTCTAAACTGGGCTGATATTTGATAGCAATGTGCCGAGCTGTTCACTGTGCATACATCCTCGAAAAGATAGTTTAGACCAAAGGGCTTCAGTGAATCACTTGGCAAGACATGCAGGAATGCAAAAGACCCAGGGAGAATGTTCTCCCAACACTGTCTTTCACTGAGTGGCTATCCAGGAGATGAACGTTTCTTCAAAATATATTCACAGGGTTCATAGGGCAGAGCAAGAACTCTGACCCCAATCCATATCTTCTACACCCTCAGAAAGAGATTGTCTCAAAAACACATATCTCAAATGCAATTTTCAGGGCCTGATGTGATTTTTATCTCTTCATGCTTTTGCTATCTACCAGTTGGCAATTACTGCGTGAGTGACTCTATTTCATAGTAAAATGCTCCATAATATTTACTGAGTCTTTTTATATGCCAGGCATCTCGCCAAGTACTCTACATGTCTTACATAATTTAAGGATCACAGTAAGTTTACAAAGGAGATATTATTGTTTCTGACTTATAGATAAAAAGAAAGGCTTCCAGTCAAGACTATATGATAAATTCCCTCCGTGAGCTCCGTATACACACACACACACACACACACACACACACACTTAAATGCATGTATGTGTGTACTCAGCCCACCCCACTGATACTTCAAAAAGAGTTGATACAATATAAAAATGAAATATTATAAAGATGTAGCCATTCTCAAATATAAAATTAATACCTCTATGTACCTGAAAAGTAACAAAAATTAAGAGCAGTAAGAAGGCATAGCTCCCAGGATACCATACGTAGACATAGTCAAAGGACTTAAACTCATGAAGGGCATTGGAAACTACAAGTAGTCTCACACGTGGCAGAGTTCTAGAGCCAAAAGTATTGTTTTAAGTAGGAGTCCGGCAGAAAGGTGCCCTCCTGATGAAAGGGACTTTAAAAAACTGACCACTGTTGCAGAATATAGCTTAGATAAAACTACAAAGAATTCAGGCTTAGCTGCCCTTGGTGCAGTGACTACTTTTGATATGTACAATATCATCATAGTAAGAAGCAAAGCTTATATTACAAAATTCTAAGTTGGGAGTCCCTGGGAGATTATTGATAAAGGCAAATAAAAACCTGGAGCATGAAAGAAGAAAGAATGACACATAGCAAACTAACACAAGATGATATACTTAGGCCCAGCCATATCAGTAAGCATATTAAGTGTTAATATGACAAAGACTCCAACTGGAAGTCAAAGATTTCCAGGACAATTTTTAGAATTCCCAACTTCACACTGCCTATAAGAAACATACTTATATAAAGACACAGGTGGGTTCAGAGAAAAAAATGTGGAAATACATATGGTAATATGTATGCTATAGAAACACTAAGCAAAAAAACTAGAATGACTCAATTAATATTAAACAAAGAAGGTTTCAAAACAAAGAATATTTGCCAAGACAAAAAAAGGTATTTATAATGACATGGTGGCAAATTTATCAAGAAAACAGCAATTTTTAATGTATAAGAAACTTACAACAGAGAATCAAAGGAAATAGAACAAAATATAGCAATATTAAAGGAAAAAATGAATCAATAATCATTGTTAGAGACTTTAAAACCTCCTTATTGGTGACTGATGGACAATTAGCTCAAACAATAAACACAAATTCAAACAAAATTTTGAATAACAATATTAACCACCTTGTCCCAATCAAAGTACAATACAGCACACCCAGCAACAGCAGGATAGACAATCTTATCAAGCACACATAAAATACTCACCAAGTTAGACCATATGATGAGCCATGAGATAGGCCTTAAAAATTCTCAAAGTATGCATCGCATACAAAGAATATCATTTGGCCGGTATCGATGACTCAGCCTGTCATCCCAGCACTTTGGGAGGCTGAGGCGAGTGGACTGCCTGAGCCCACGGGATTGAGATCAGCCCGGGCAATTTGGTGAGACCTCATCTCTACAATAAATATTTTTTAATTGACTTGGTGTGGTAGCTTGCACCTGTAATTCCAGCTACTCCGAAGGCTGAGGCAGAAGGATTGCCAGAGCCCAGCACATCATCAACACTGGGGTGACTGTGAGCATGCCACACTGCACTCCAGCCTGGACAAGAGAGTAGGCCCCAACTCAAAAAAAAAAAAAGAATATCGTTTGACCACAAATGATTTTAATTCAAACTCAACAACCATAACATATATAGAATATTTCTTAAATATTTGAAAATTAAGCATATAATTTTCAATAATCTAAGGGCCAATGAAGAAATCACAAATAAAGCTAGAAAAGATTTTTAACTTAATAATGATAAAAACAAAATATGTCAAAATTTATGAGATGCATCCAATGAGATGCTAAGAAGAAAATCTAGAGATTTGGATATCTATTTGAAAAAACAAAAGAAGTCTAAAATCAGAGATCTAAGCTTTTGCCTTGAGAAACTAGAGAAAGAACAAAATAACCCAAAGTAAATAGAAGGAATATAATAAAAATAATAAAGATAAATAGAAAATGAACAAAATGATACAAAAAGGAAAAAATAACAAGAATAAATTTGCCTTTTGAAAAGACAATAACACTGATAAATCCCTAAAAATTTTGATCAAGAAAAAAAAGAAAGCACAAATTATTAAGATCAATCATGAAAAACAGCATAGCAGCACAGATCTTACATTTAAAGATAATAAGAAAATGTAATTAATAACTTTAGGCCAATTAATATGACAATATAGATTAAATGAACAAGTCTCCTGAAACAAACTTATTAGAAGTAAAACAAGAAGAAATAGACAACCTATATAACATTATATCTGTTAAAAAAAGTAAATCCATAATTTAAAACCTTCCTAGAAAGAAAGCTTCTGCCCAGATTCCTTCAATGCTGAATTCTATCAAACAATAAAGGGAAAAAAAATACCAATGTCACCCATGCAGTTTTAGAAAATGAAGAGGAAGAAATACTTTTCTTTTTTTTCTGAGTTGGAATCTCACTCTGTCGCCCAGACTGGAGTGCAGTGGCCGCTTCCGGCCACCGCAGCCTTGACCTGCTGGGCTCCGGCGATCCTTCTGCCTCAGCCTTCCAAGTAGCTGGAACTACAGGCGCGCGCTACCACATCTGGCTAATTTTTTTTGACTTATTGTAGAGATGAGGTCTCGCCAAGTTGCCCAGGCGGGTCTCGAACCCGCGGGCTCAGGCAATCCACTCACCTCAGCCTCCCAAGGCACGGGATCACAGGATGAGCCACCGAGCCGGCGGAAGAAATACTTTTCAACTCATCTTGAAGCCAATAATATTCTAACGCCAAAACTTAACAATAACATTACAGAGAAAGTACATAAGCCCAATAACCCTTATAAGCAGAAATGTGGAAAATACTTAAAATAGTTAACATCAATTTATTTCAAATAATATGGTTTTTATTTTAAAATCATGGGGTACAGTTGAAGGTAGGTATACAAATATGCTTCGTTCAGGCACCCTTGTTGATAGGGGGTGTCTCCCCATCCCCAGACAGATATTCGACTACCATTTATCCCACCTCCCTTCCACTCCCTGACCCCCCCCATAGTTTCCCGCCACTGTCAATCCTTTTTTTTATAGTA
>NW_007254189.1:1633-10068 GCF_000164805.1 Carlito syrichta | reverse complement strand
ACTGCCAGGGGAAGGCGGGGGCAGGACTGGCAGTAGTAGGAATTTTCCCGGAGGGGGTGGGGGCACACACCTCGTCCACAAGGGTACATGCATAAACAAACACGTGTATACCCAACCCTGAATTGTACCCCACATCTTTAAAATAAGAATAATAAAGAAAATCACTCATCTCAAACCAGATACTTTTAAAAAACACGCAGCCCTTTTCATCTTTTGTGTCTCAAAGACGTCCACTTGGTTCTGACTCTTTCTGTATGTAGGTTTCTGTAAAACCCTCCTGGTTTAATAGCTGCCATTTTCCTGTGGATCAGAAAGCCGATATCATTGTTATCATTGTGTGTCCATAAAAGTCAATAAGGCTTTAATAAAGGCCCTTGCTGGGTTTATGCCATTTTGAGAATTTGAAGAATGGCACGCCCCCAGCCCCAATTCACGTAAAAACATAACCACAAAAAATGAATATGATTTTAAACATTCTCTATTTTTCAGAGGCAAGTACTGTCCGTAGCGCCAGGTTAAGAACTCCTGACTTGAAAAGGGACTGAAACCAAAACCAAAGCAAACAAAAATCACCCCTGGAAAGTTTCTTTCTTTCTTTTTTTTTAAAATCAGTATTTTTATTTTAATATTGTAGGGTACAGTTAAGGGTTAGGTATACAAATATGCTTCGTTCAGGCACCCTTGTTGATAGGGGGTGTCTCCCCATCCCCAGACAGATATTGACTACCATTAATCCCACCTCCCTTCCACTCCCTGACCCCCCCATAGTTTCCCGCCACTGTCAATCCTTTTTTTTATAGTATTACAATAGTTGTTCAAGGTCCACTTATGAGTGAGAACAGGTGATACTCAGATCTTTGTTTCTGTGAGAGGTCACTCAGTATTATAAACTCCAATTCCATCCAGGTTGCTGCGAAATTCATGATTTTGTTCTTTTTATGGCTGCATAATATTCCTTCGTGTACATGTACCACATTTTTTTAATCCAGTCCTCTTTTGGTGGACAGCATGGTTGGTTCCATGATCTTGCTATTGTGAACAATGCTGCAATAAACATATGTGTGCAGGTATCTTTTTTATAGATTGATTTGAGTTCTTCAGGGTATATTCCCAGTAGGGGGATTATGGGGTCATATGGAAGGTCAATTTTTAGAGCTTTTGGGAATCTCCACCTGATTTCCACAGAGGCTGTTCTAGTTTACACTCCCACAAACAGTGTAGGAATGTTCCCTTTTCACCACATCCTCTCCAGCATCTGTTATGAAATGCACAGGCCATAGAGATAAGATAGACAAGTGGGACCTCATTAAACTGACAAGCTTCTGCAAAGCCAAAGAAACCATCAAGAGAGTAGGGAGACAGCCCACAGACTGGGAAAAAGTATTTGCCAACTCCATGCCTGACAAAGGCCTCACATCTTGGATCTACAAGGAACTCAAACGTGCTGAAAGGAAAAAAACAAACAACCCCATTATAAAGTGGGCAAGCGATATGAACAGATACTTCTCAAAAGAAGACATACGAGCAGCCAACAGACACATGAAGAAATGTTCAACCTCACTCGTCATCAAGGAGACGCAAATTAAAACCACACTGAGATACCACCTAACTCCAGTCAGAATGGCCATTATCAGTGACTCAAAAGTATATTTTAAAAGACAATCAAGAAATGGGGGGTATTAATTCCAATAATGCAAGGGAAAAATTACACAATCATCTTGAAAATGCAAGGAAGCATTTAGTCAAAATCCAACACTACTTTATGATTTTAAAAACTGTCGGAAAACTAGAAGTAAAAAAGAAATTCCTTCAATTTGATAGAGTACTTCTGCAAAATCATCTACAACAAATACCTTACGAAGTGGTAAAATATTAAATTTTGTCACTAAGGTCTCACACAAAAAAAGGGGCAGGTATATCTGTTCTCAGCACTTCTATTCAACATTGGGGTCCCAATCAATATGATAAGGCAAAATTTTAAAATAAAAGATGTAAAAATTGGAAAAGAAAATGTAAAAGCGTCTTCATTTGCCGTTGAAATAAATGCATACCTAGAAAATTCAAAGGATTTCACCCAGAAAACTGCTAGATCTAATATGTGAATCAACCAAGTCTTAGGACACAAGGTCAACATACAAAATCAATTGTATTTGTTTATGCTAGAAACAAACACTAGATATTGGAATTATTTTTAAAAATCAATACATTCTGTTCGCCGAAGCATGAAAAAAATCCAAACATCTAGCAATAAATTTAACAAGACATAAAAGACCCTTTTTAGACAACTTTAGAACATTGCTGAGAGAAGCTGTGAAAAACCGAAGTAAAGAGGAGATATACCACAACAATGGGTTTTAAAAAACTCAGTACTACAAAAATATCATTGTTCCCATACTGAGTGATAGATTCAATACAATTCTAGTCAAAATCCCAGCAGGTCTTTTTATGGAAATTGGCAAGCAGATACTAGACTTTATATAGAAAGGCAAAGAACCAAGAATAGCCAAAGTGATCTTAAGAAAGAACAAAGGTGAAGAAAAGACATTGCCTGATTCTAAGAGTTACTATAAAACTATAAAACTAAAATAATAAGATGGTGTCATTCTGACATAAGTATAGAGGAAAGGGAGAACAGACTTGAATCAGAAATTGTGGGGTAAGCAAGGATTTTTTAAACAGAATCCAAGGAACACCAAACATAACAAAAAATTATAGACTGTGCATCAAAAATATTAAAAACCTTCCATCAAAAGACATTAGGAAAATAAAGAAAAGACAAGCCATTTAGAAGAAAATATTATATATTATATACTAATTAATATATTATATTTATTAATTAATATATTATAAATTAATAAATTAATATATTATATTAATACCATTTCAAATACTGATATTTCAAGCTATAAAAGAACTGGACTCAGGCAAGTCATCAGAATCTAAATAATATTAAATAATTTTAAATTAAATACAATCCTTTTTTTAAGAATACAATCCTTAAAGATGGTTTTTTTAATGCCAACTAATTCAATTGAGTAGAATTGCATCACAATCTAGTTTTTATTTTTGTCTTGTAGTATAACTTTATTTCAATACACACAACAAGAAGAGTATAATGTTCTTCCTAAAATTAGCTAGTGTGCTTTTAGCATTTTCAAAATAATCAACCCATGTCCCTAATTACCATACAATTTTAATATTCTTAATATTTAATGTTTGTACCAAAAAATTGGCAAGTTTCACAATCATCAGTTTTTTCCAGCATATTTCTCTTATAGTGGTAAGTTCACACTATCCTCCCAAGTGACTCAAGGGGATTTTGACATAGAAAGCATACACAGAAATGTTTCATTTCCTTATAGATGTATGCTTACTCAGGCAATATAAGTCCAAACTCAATTTGTTATTCATGTACCCACACAATTATGCTGGCAAGAGGGCAAGTTTCACGAGCACATGAACAAACCAGAAATGACTTTAAAATGGACATGAAGCTAGCTGGCTTTCATAAAATCAAACGAGTAAAGGAGATTCAGGCAGAATATGAATGCGAAGATGAATGTTGGTGCATCTTTTACTTAAAATTTAAAACCTAAAAAACAATTTTCGAAATAACTCATGAGTTAAAGGAGAAATCACAATGAAAACAACAAAAGCCATCAAAGAAGCACTTTCGAAGAGGATAAGAAGTTTACCCTAAGTCACAGAGCTGGTCAATATCCAGGTAGTCAATGATACCTGATTCTGAGTTTTTAGCCATTATAAAACATGATGCCTAAGATTCTGAAAGATGCCCTGGTCTATATTTGGGCCATTCAATGACATCTAAAGCTGGACATAATTTGTCTTAATCAGCTAATAAATAGTAATAAATTATTTCAAAACAGCTTGGATGAAAGCTCATGAATCATTCACATCTCCCACTGTAAGCTCCCTCAGGGTGGGGACCTGGATAATCAGGTACATTCACCTTCACATTCTCAGTGTCTAGAACACACCTGGTACGTATGTTGTGTTCTTGACAAATATGTATTGAATGGAAGAAGGAAGGAATGATTAAAATTTGGTGATCTTACCTGTCATTTGATTTTTGCATCCCAATTTCCGGTTGCATAAGCAATTATAATCTCAGAGCAAAATGACCTAAGTGTTTAACAGAGAGTAGCATGAAGTTTTATTACAACAGAAGAGAAATCTATCGACATGAAGCAATAATATAAGCAGTGTTTAAAAAATGAAGCATAAGTGGGGTATCTGGGAAGAGTCAGTCCTTGAGAGAATAAAGCTTTAAAGGTACTGTTATAGGCTGAATTGTGTCTCCCCCAAAACTTACATGCTGAAATCCTAACCCCAGTACCTCAGAATGTGACCTTATTTGGAAACAGAATTGCTAAGGATAGTTAGATAAATTAAGAAAGGTCACATTATAGCACCCTTATAAAGCGGGAAAGTTTGAACACAGACACACACAGAGTCAATGATGTGAATATGAAGGCAGAAGCTGGGGTGATGCTTCCACCAGCCGAGGAATGCCAGAGGCTGTGTGACCCACCAGAAGCCGGGGGAGGCATGGACAGATCCTCTCCTCGCCATCCTTGGGGGAAATCAGTCCTATCCCTACCTTGATCTGGACTTCCAGCCTCCAAAACTGGGAAGACACACATTTCTACTGCTTAAGCCATCCAATCTGTGGTACCTTGTTACAGCAGCCCTGGCAAGCTAATCCCGGCACCATAAGGATAACCTATGACATGCACTGGACTCTCAAACCACTTCACTGGATCGTTTTTCTGTAGCAGGTAGTTTGTGTGTGAAAGATAATAAGAGATGTGGATACAGAACAGGTCTGAGTGAGTCTATAGAAGATCTGCAATGTCATCATGCAACACTTGACCCAAAACGTCGAGAGAATGGTTAAACTGGATGATCTTTAAATACCTCCAACTTTGAATGATTGTAGCTCTGTGGTTCTAAGATTATTTCTCTCTTTCGGGTCATCAAGTAGAAGAGAAAAATGGTGTACTCGCTCCAGCAAAATCTCACTAAGCACTTATGGATACCATCCATCAAGTTTCGCCCTTTATTGAATGATTTCCAAAGCATTTGAAAGTAAAAAGCAGTGATTCTTGCCCTTGGTACTCTAGAAATGTGAATAGAGAAATAAAGATCTAAGTTGATGACCTTATAATAATGTGTACAACTGATGCTGTCTCCTGTGTGGGAGCCAGATGCATCTCAAAGTAATCAGTCAGCGTCCCATAAAGTCCATTCCTCCCGGTCATCAGCCCTCGAGGGTCTGACTCTGACCCTCCACACCTGAATCCCGAGGATCAGTGTTGATGACAGAATACTGGGGACCCAGCTACACTGCATGAAACGCTACAGCAACCCTTGATGGGGAGCCAGAAGAACTATTATTATTCCTCGTAAATATCTCTTTCATGAAAGAAGAATATTCTCTGAACCTCAGTACATTTTAACACCGAATGACACCTTTTCTTACACATCGTTACTTATCATAGTCTTTGAGTTCTCTGAGGTCAAGAACCACCACTTGCCTTAATCCCTAGCACAGAGTAACCTGGTGATTCGCCTGGGAATGGAAGCACAAACATAACAAATATTTGCCTCCTAACAAGTAAACCAACAACAATAGCATGCGATCAATGCTCATAAAACAGTAAAACAGTGTGTCACTAAAGCACAAAAATTCACCAGGCTCTGCACTACTTCTCCCTGGAGATCAGCCTAGCACCTGAAGTTGAGACCCTTCAAATCTCCACTATTTTACTGTGCATACCTGTAACCAGTGCACTGACTACATTTCACGAAATTATCTTTGTATCACTCCTTTCTCATCTGATTGCAAACTCCTGAAAGGCAGGGGTCTTTTAAAAAAAAATTTATCACCCACCATGTATCACAAGGCCTGAAACTTCATAGATGCTCAAAAGAACTTGTTTGACACAGGCTTATTGTTTCTCAAAAAGAGAGTGTGCACTTTTTAATGTATTAAATACCTGCATAAACATCCAGGTGATGGTGCTAAGTAGACATTTGAAAATGTAGCATGAAAGATCATAACGGGCTCAGAAGCCAAGTAAAAACTGAAGTCATAGAATGGGAAAAAGATGGCCTATTTGAAAGAAAAATATGTTCTCTATTGTTATTTCCGATTCTACATAATACAGCAGGTGGAAAACTCCTGCTTCATCACTTCAACTTGACTTGGTTGGGCGTTTGTTGCTTGTTCAATTTTCAGCTCCTCTGCGTGTCCCACTGAGTTCTATGTTTCTACACTTACTTTGCAAAATAAAGAGATCATGGTATATACGAGTGGGGACACACACACCAGAACAATAGAATTATCTTTTGGAGGGCGGGCCCTCGTAGCACGGGCTTCCTCCATTAGGTAATGGTCTAGGAACCCATCGGGACATCAGTGTACCAGCTAGTGTGGTTGGGAAAGGTTTCATTTGGCTTCAGGGGTTTTTTTTTGTAATTTTTTTCTTTTCCTTTTTCTTTTTCTTTTTTTTTTTTTTTTGAGATTCTTTCAACACATTTGCCCATTTCATTTTTTCTTTCTTTCTTTTTTTTTTGAGAAAGCAACATTTTGTGAGAGGTCAGAGGATCTCCCACAGTGGGAGGGGACCCGAAGAAGTTGCCCCTGCCCATTTCATGATGTGTGATTTACCAGTGCATCTGCCTACACACACTGAGTGTTCAGCAGATTTTGACCAAAGCAGCATGACTTCCATGCCCCACCCTCCCTATTCGCCTGATCTCACCCCAAGCGACCTTTCTTCGTTTCCTCAGGTGAAAAGAGTCTTCAAAGGGAAGGATTTTGCTGATGTGGAAGAGGTGAAACAAAAAATGGTAGAAGCGGTGAAAGGTATCAAAATTGTATCAAGCAGTGGAAAAAGCATCTTAATAGCTATATTGCATCAAATGGAGAGGACCTTGAAGGTGACAAGTTTAAACAGGTAAGAACAAATGCACAATTTTTATAAATAAATTCCAGAGTTTTGGGGGTCCCCCCCATAAACTTTCCCTCAGTGACAAGATCCCTCACACTCAGCTGTCGTGCATCTAATTCATTCTTGCTAGTGGCTGCATCATACGTCTAATAGCTCCAGCCAGTTGTTCCCTGTGCACAGGTGACTTGTGCCACACAGTGGCTCAGGGTTCCAGCAGGTGCGGTTCAAGCTTCCTCAACATACAGTCTCCAAAGTGGCTCTGTCATGGCCGTTCTCACCTGAACTGGAGGAAAGCATGAAGGGACACATGCAGAAATCCTAAGGGTCAGCCTGGACTTGGCACATACCACATTCCGCTGACACGGATTGCCTTGCAAGGTCACACACGGTGCAAGGGGTCCTTGGAAGGTCAGCCAGGCAGTCACATTCCAGCAGTGACTCAGCACTGTAGGAGGAGAAAAGGCAGCTGATGACATCCACACCAACATGGATTTACCAAAATTGTCCAAACTTCTCCCCGTGCTGGTTTTTTGTTTGTTTGTTTGTTTGTTTGTTTGTTTGTTTGTTTGGCTTATTCTTCCTTACTGGTGTTTTTGTTGATGTAGATTCAGGAAATGAAATTGAGTTTCAATAAATGTGGCTACAACATTTTTCCAAGGAGACTATGATTCTTGGCATTCCCACTGGTGACGTAGGTATGAAAGCAACCCCAGCAAGTAGTAGATGTGATCGCCCTTTTTCTTTTGTCGTTCCACCGAGTGTAAGATAATAGCTCATTATTAACTCTAACTCGCATTTCTCCCACCACTGCAAACCTTCCAGCTCTAGACATATTTACCAGTCATTTAGACACTGTTCTCTGAATTCACTTTTCATATCTTTTGCTTATTTTTCCCTTAGGTTATTTGTCTCTCTGTTGTTTTATCTCAAGAATTTATTTATATATTTTAGTGAAAAGAGATTTGATAGCCCTGGAAATAAGTATTTTTAGATTTATCTTTTCCTTCATTCTCTCCCTATGTTATAAATGTTGTCTTAACATATTCCAAAGGGTAATGTTTCTTTCTTTTTTTTTTAATCAATATTTTTTATTATGATATTGTGGGGTACAATTAAGGGTTAGGTACACAAATATGCTTCGTTCAGGCACCCTTGTTGATAAGGGGTGTCTCCCCATCCCCAGACAGACGTTTACTACCATTAATCCCATCTCCCTTCCTCTCCTCCCCATAGTTTCCCACCACTGTCAGTCATTTTCTTATAGTATTACATTGGATGTTCAAGGTCCACTATATGAGTGAAGAACATGTGATACTCAGATCTTTGCTTCTATGAGAGATCACTCAGTATTATAGACTCTAGTTCCATCCAGGTTGCTGCAAAATTCATGATTTTGTTCTTTTTTATGGCTGCATAGTATTTCATCGTGTATATGTACCACATTCTTTAATCCAGTCC
>NW_007254189.1:0-1546 GCF_000164805.1 Carlito syrichta | reverse complement strand
AACAGTGTAGAAGTGTTCCCTTTTTGCCACACCCTCTCCAGCAACTGTTATTTTTTGACTTATTGATAATTGCCATTCTGACTGGAGAGGGTAATGTTTCAAATGCACCATAATATCCCAAAGTTCCCTAATAAATGCTAACACAATTCTGAGCTTAATCTGGTCTTTAAAGATAGAATAATAGATATTGCATTCTAATATTTCATTTAACAATTTTAAAAGAGGTTCACATCGTAGGCATCAACAAGTCTTTCTTTGTCAAGGAGTGCACAGCCCCTTGCTGCTAAGGCCCCACTGTGTCAAGCAGTACATTGTAGAAGAGCTCATTGGTTTGAAGAGGAAAGTGCTCATCAAGTAAATAAAACGCAGGACTCCTAGTTCAAGTACAGTGTGATTTTAGATTGATACACTAGGCATTTGATGGGTTTAATTTGTTCCCCAGTGATATGCAATCAGCATTACAAAACCTCTCCTGCATCACTGGGATGAATGTGTAAAATCTTCAAATCAGCCTTCAGAGAAACCCCTAAGCAGAGTATATCTGTAAGACTGAGTAATTATGTCAACGCTTCTTCAGAAAACTCAGAGAAGTTTGCAAGCCATTATTAAGCCCTAGGACATTTATAAGGCATGGGCAAAATATTATTTTCCATTTGTTCAAAGAGAGCAGGATGAGAATAATTAAATGATTAAATGAAAGAACTAGAGAAAGGCAGAATCCCTGTAGTGCTAATGTCAAAGTAGTCGTCTGACCACAAGACTCCTCTTGTCTCCTTCTGATCCAAGAGGCAGGTCTCCTCAGGCCCTCTTCAGCACACGCAAGCAGCGTAAAGAATCCTATACTGGGGCCAGTCAGCAGGTAAACAGGATGCTTTCACTTTGATGAGCTGTCAGACTTTACTCGTCAGAAGTCCAGACTGCACCACAAACTGGGAGGTGGAAAAGTCAATAAAATCTTCTTTGTGGTAGGACTCCTTAAGATAACTACTTTTGAACATATGACAAAATTTTTTAAAGTTTAAATAATATGACAATTGGATTTAGAATAATTTGAGTAAAGTGTGAAAATAATTTTTATTTCTTTATCAAGGCATAGAAAGGGCTATGTCTAGAAAGGCTGGCAGAATTGAAATATAAAGATTCACTTTTTAAAATATATATGGCTAGCAGAAGAATAATTTGTTTTGTGGTTTTTGTTTTGTCACATTTAATTATAACAATAATTATCATATTATATTAAATTCACATATTATTAAGCATAGCAAAAATAAATACGACCATAACATAGATGCCTGTATTTTTCCAAATGTACGAAATACATAGACATTGAACAAATGTTTATTTAGTTTTCAACATTTTTTTTTTTTTTTAATTAATCAGTATTTTTATTATAGTTTTGTGGGGTACAGTTAAGGATTAGGTGTACAATTACGTTTCATTCAGACACCCTGTTGATAAGAGGTGTTTTCCCAGCCCCAGACAGATATTTGCTACTGTTAATCCCCTCCCCCTCCCCCCCATAGTTTCCCAGTACCGTCAGTCATTT
>NW_007254188.1:2418-2860 GCF_000164805.1 Carlito syrichta | reverse complement strand
ATTTGGATGTAACTTTCGCCTTAACATGAACTTGGTAATCCTTAAATTTCCGTTTGTATTTTATATGGGGATGAGCCAAGGGTTTTGCAGTTGCCAAATATTTAGTACGAATTATTAAAATGTAACCAGGATCCATGGTACCCACGTCCCTAGGAAAAATCTGGGCATCTGCATTTTTATATACAAAATTGGAATCCACATGGACAAGAAATTCATGGTATCTTGCTGAGAACGGAAAGGGAATCTGGTTCTTGGAATTCTGAATCGATTTAAATCTACAAAGTCTCTTGATAAGGTTTAATCAACAGTCTGGGCTTCTATGTCGCCACATTTTTGTGTGTCTTTTGAAAAGGGACCAGGAATCTTGGGTTCCAATTCCTCAAGAACTTTATGGGAGTCTTTCTCTTGATATCCAAGCAACTGGATTTCTAGGTCACTAGGA
>NW_007254188.1:0-1130 GCF_000164805.1 Carlito syrichta | reverse complement strand
CCAGAAAAACTAAGGCCAGATTCCAGGACAAAAAGAATCTTAATGCCATATTTTGATGTAGCTCTGGTCTTAAGGTGAACCCTGTAATCTTTGCCCTTCCGTGTCTCTTTTTATTTTGAGACGGTATAAGGGTTTTGCACTTGCCAAATGTTTACTACATACTTTTAATGGTAACCAGTAATCATGGAATCCACCAAACCAGGAAACTTCGTGGCATCTGTCTATTGATATGCGGAATTTGGATCCAAATCGATAGGAAAAGTCAGGGCATCTTACTGAGAATTAAAAGGAAATCCGGTTCTAGGAGTTCTCATTTTCCGGAATCTACAGGCCCACTTTATAAGGTTTAATCAGCAATCTGGGGTTCTGGGACCCTACATTGTCAGAGCTACTTGCACCGTGGATATGCTAAATCTGTCATTACAGGTCCTCAGGATCATTGTGGTCCTCTTGCTAGTTGTAATCAAGGATTTGGACCTAGAAATCCTTTCTTTTCCTGGGACTATCTACGACCATAATCAGATTACCCAGAATCAAAAGGTATATCGGTACAAAATTCCTCGATTCAGGTGACCTCAAAGTACAGAAAATTCTTTTGGGTGGGCAGGTAGGAATTGGGGTTTTGTGTTTGGAATATTACACATTTTGGGGAGGTCTTCTGAAGGGGAACCAGGAATCTTGTATTCCTGTTCCCAAAGAACATTATGGACGTCTTTCTCTTGATATTCAAAAAACTGGAATTCTCGGTCACCAGGATCTGTGTCGGCATCCTGCAGAGTGAAGCAGGAAGCTGGGTAATGGAGGTCGTCATATACAGGAAACTACACGTCATATTGATAAGAACGTATAAGGAATCTTCCTTATATGAGACCTCAATCTCAAAAACTACAAGCCGTCTTCCTATAACGTAACTGTGAATCAGGTTTCTGAAGTAGAAATCTGGGTAATGGGAGTCCTCACATACAGGAAACTTCACTGCCTATTGCTAAGTAAGAATAAAGAATCTGCATTACTCAGGTCCTCATCCCAAAAAGCTTAAGTCATCTTGCTATGGGCTAACACGAATCATGTTGTTTTCGAGCATGATCTGGAAAATGGAATCCTTATTTACAGACAACTACATGACCTTT
>NW_007254187.1:2855-5861 GCF_000164805.1 Carlito syrichta | reverse complement strand
AGGCCAGTCCATGACACACAGAGAGACCCCTTCTCCATACCCATCCAAAAAGGGGTCTGGGGTCGAGGTGTCCATGGTCCCGGCCACTCCTGAGGCTGCAACAGGAGGGTCACCGAACTTGCGATTTCGAGGCTGGCGTTGAATTATGGTCACAGCCCCGGTTGCCAGCCTGGGCCACAGAGCCAGACCCTGTCTCCAAAAATATCAGAATCGTACACAGATTCTCATCTGCACATGGTGTGTTCACAGAGCGACTGACTTTAGAGCCAGGAAAAATGGGATTGGGATGGAAGAAATGTCCCCGGGTGAGGAATGTGTCCCTGGCTTTTCTTCACGGAAGGTCCTTATTGCCAAGTCAGAGGGTTGGACTGCCAGAGGAACATTTCTCACAACAGAGTGGAGTGCCAGCAGGAACCTGGCCAGGGAGACTTGGGAAGTCCCACACCAAAGCAGGGTCAGCCATTGGGTGTATTGGGGCTGGAAGATTCCGAGCTTGGAGGACCCTCAAACGTGGGGGTGAGTGGGGAAGGACTGAGGGCAGACTACTTGCAGGAGAATGGATTTCTTCCTTTCTTTCTTTCTTTCTTTCTTTCTTTCTTTCTTTCTTTCTTTCTTTCTTTCTTTCTTTCTTTCTTTCTTTCATTTCTTTCCTCACTAGGTTGAGCGGACTGCTCTCAAACCGCCCAACTCTGGCCATCCTCTGGGCCTGGCCTCCAAAATGCTGCAATCACAGGTTTTCCATTTGGCTTGGCATCCTGGTCTTCCTGCATCTTCTTGAACACTGGGCTGGTGGCAATCCTCCTGCTGAGGTCTACTCTCACCCAAGGTTTTCTGGGTTTTGCTTGGGGTCGAGGTGGGGTCTTTCTATGGTGTCCAAATTTGTCTTGAGCTCCCAAGCTTTGACCATTTTTCCATCTCAGCCTCCCCAATTACTGAGGAGATAGGTGTTAGTCTTCCAGTGGTACCTGCCCCCCAAAAGGTTTGAGAGTCATGGCCTCTTTTTCCTGGAGGCAGCCCCTGGGAGGAGCGAGCGGGTCCACCATGGGGGTGATGGGGGTGGAGTGTTAGGTGCTCCGGCAGAGACACACACCTGAGACACATCTCCCCATGAATAGTGCTTGGGGGGTGATACCGGCTACCCTCTCTGAAGTCCTACGTCATTGGATGTAGTGGGTTTATTGGTAGGGCCCCAAAGGGGTGTGGAGGCCAGCCAGGGACTCATGCCTGTCATCTTGATGTTCTGGGAGGCATAGGCTAGAGGATGGCCTGATCTCTCTGTTTTTGAATCCCCCCCCGGGCACCTTGGAGAGACTTTGTCTCTACAAGAAGCCACAAAAATGAGCTGAGCGTTCTGGACACTCAGAAAGCCATGGCAAGAGGATCGCTGGAGGCCAGCTGGTGGAGGATGCAGTGGCCAAGAGTTGGCCCCTGCTCTACGTCCTGACCAACAGAGTAGCACTCGGTCTCAGAATATTAATACCAACCACCACCACCACCACATCCACAGGCTGGGCTCAAGGGATCAGCCTGGCTTCCCAGCCTTTGGAGGTTCAGGCGAGTGGACGGGCAGAATCTGCCTGTTCAACACTAGCCCGGGACATGGTGAAAGACCTCATGTCGGCCATCAAAAACAAAACCAAAGATTAGTCACGTGTGCTTGCACAGGCCAGTGGTTTCAGTCACTTGGGGGACCGATTGGGAGGATTGCCTGAGCCCAGCAGGTGGAGTCTGTGGTTGCCATGAGCGAGCCCATGTGCTCTGCCTTGGCGACAGAGTGGGATTCTGACTCCAAATTATAATAATCACCACCACCACCACCACCACCCCTGCCAACCAGCACGAGGACTCACCCTCAGGGATGGGAGATGAAAATGCACTTTCCATCTTGTCATTTGTGGGAGGCTTTAAAGGTGCCCACCAGGCATGTCTCTCCTGCACATTTGTCCATGCACCCCAAGAAAGCCTGCATCCATCCTCCACACTCGTGCCCCACAGCAAAGATGTGTGTGAGCTCAAGAAACAGACGGCCCCAACCTAGAAGAGCCATCTGGCATAGAGCGATCAAGGCGGTCCAGCAAAGCCATGGCCATTCCAGGTTCCGGTCACCCTGCCTTCCACCTTTGGGGGTAAGGAGGGTCCTTTCCTCTCCTGATCACTCCGTCATCCCACGCCAACACGGATCTTTCACTAGGGAGCCGTAGAGACCCATTGTGACCACGTCAGAGGTGTGTATTTTGTCACTGGATTCTCCTTCGGCGAGGCTGGGGCACGGCGGCACAATTGTGGCTCCTGTGGTCTTGACCTGCAGGGCTCAGGCAGTCCTCCCACCTCAGCCCCCGAGCAACTGGGACCACGCCTGTCTCGATTTTGGGGAACTCTCACTGAAATAAGGTCTGGCCATGTCACTGGGGCTGGTCTCTGAACCCTGGGCTCAGGCAGCCTCCCGCCTCAGCCTACCAGGGCACGGGGATGATGGCCGTGAGCCACGATGCCCAGCCTGGATCACAAGTCCTGTTGGCAGGTTCTATGCAAAGGCATGCCTCAGGTTGGAGGCCACTGCATCCCATGTACCTGGTACCATGGGTGATGCCACGCGCTACTTGAGTGTTTGCATTCTAGCAAGTGATGAAGTCTCACTACATGGCCCAGACTGGTCTCAAACTCCCTGGCTCCAGGGTTCAAACCATCTTGGCCTTGCAAAACCACAGCCTGATTTTGTGCCAATCCACCATCTTTCAGAAACTCTAGGCCCAAGACTCGGGCCTCCTTCCCAAATGATGTTTGTCTGTTCATAATGATCCAACTCCATACACAAATGGATGCTCTTCTTTTATTTCCTGTATTCCTTTTTTCTTTGAATCGGAGTCTCACTCTGTCACTCAGTCTGGAGGGTGGTGACTCCGTCCTGCCCACTGCAGCCCTTGGCCTTCTGGGCTCCAGTGAGCCTTTTCCCTGACATCCGATGATCCTGAAAGACAGGCGCCGGCCACCACGTCTGTCTCATTT
>NW_007254187.1:0-2511 GCF_000164805.1 Carlito syrichta | reverse complement strand
GAGTATGTCAGGATCCCAGGAGCCTAAGATCAGCCTGGGTCATGCAGGGGGACCCCATCTCCACCCCCATCAAAACAGGTGGTCTTGGGTCAAGGTACATGTTGTCCTGGCCACTCTGGAGGCTGAGGTGGGAGGCTCGCCGGAGCCCACAATTTCAAGGCTGGCAGAGATCAATGGTCGTATCCCTGGGCCCCAGCCTGGGCCACAGAGTCAGACCCTGTCTCCAAAAACATCAGAATCATACACAGATTCTCAAATGAGCATGGTGTGCTCACAGGGAAACTGGCTTTAGAGCCAGAAAAAATGATATTGGGGGTGAGGAAATGTCCCTGGGTGAGAGATGTGTCCCTGAGGTTTCTTGGCAGAAGGTCCTGGTTGTGGACACGAAGGGTCGGCCTCTCTGGGGCACATTTCTCCCCTCAGAGAGGAGACTCAGCAGGAAACCAGCCAGGGAGCCTCAGGAACTCCTGCACCAAAGCGGGGCAGTCATTTGGGGTGTTGGGTCTGGAAGGTGCCAAGCTTGGGGGATCCTCACATAGGGGTCGGGGTATGAAGGACTGTGGCCTGAAGCTTTGCAGGGGAATGTTTTTGTTTGTTTATTTATTTATTTATTTATTTTCTTTCCTCACTAGTTTGACCAGGTTGCTCTCAAAATGGCCAACTCAGGCCGTCCTCTTGGCTTGGACCTCCCAAACTGCTGCGATACCAGGATTTCCATTTTGTCGACATCCTGGTCTTTCTGCCTGGTCTTGAACTCTGGGGTGGAGCGATCCTCCCACTGATTCTTGTCCTCACACAAGGTTTTCTGGATTTTGCTTGGGGTCTAGGTGAGGACTTGCTATGGTGTCCAGCCTAGTCTCGAGCTTATGGGTTCTGGCCATCTTCCTGTCTCGGCCTCCTTGAGTGCCAAGGAGACATGCAAGAATCACTGGCCATCTCAGTCCCCCTGAAGGTTTGAGAGTCATGCCCCCCCTTTCCGTGAGGCAACCCCTGGGAGGAGGTAGGGGGTTCATTCTTGAGAATGAGGGCAGGAGGTGGGGTGGGCACCCCGGTGGAGACCTACCCCTGTGCCAGGTGCTCCCCTGTACAGGGATCAGCAGGCAAATATGGCCAACCTATCTGGGGTCCTGGTTCATCAGAAAGGAGTGGGCCTCATGTTGGGACCCCCAGAGGGTTGTGGAGGCCGAGCATGGGGGCTCACACCTGTCATCCTGGTGAACTGCGAGGCTGAGGTGAGAGGATGGCCTGAGCCCCCAGGTTCAAGACCAGCCTGGGAACCTTGGTGAGACCCCTTCTCTACAAGAAGCCAAAACTATTAGCCGAGTGTTATGGTGCTCGATTGTAATTCCAGTCACTCGGTAGGCTGTGGTGGGATGTCCACAGGAGATCAGCCAGTGGAAGCTACAGTGGCTGAGATAGGGCCCCTGGGCTCTGGTCTGGCCTACAGAGGGGGTCTCCAATTCAGAATATTAATACCAATAACCACGACAACCACAGGCCAGGCTCAGGGGCTCAGCCTGGCATCCCGGCCCTTCAGAGGCCCAGGCAGGTGGATTGCCTGAGCCTGTGGTTTCGACCCCAGCCCGAGAGACGGGGTGTGACCTCAGTTCAGCCATCAAAAATAAATCCAAAGTTCAGTTGAGAGTAGTAGCGCAAGCATGTGGTTTCAGCCACTTGGGGAACTGAAGCAGGAGGATTACCTGAGCCCAGCAGGTGGAGTCCATAGTGGCCATTAGCGTGCCCCTGTGCTCCAGCCTGGGAAACAGAGTGGGATTCTGAATCCAGATAATAATAATCACCATCTTCACCATCACCACCACCCCTGCCACTGAGTGTGAAGGGTCACCCTCTGGGATGGGAGAGGAAAAGGAAATTTCCAGCCTATTGATCATGGGAGGTTTCAAAGATGTCCAAGGGGAATGTCTGTCCCATGCCTTTGTCCATGCGCCCCAGAAGGCTGGCCTCTTCCCTCCACACTCGTGCCCCACAGCAAAGACTTGTGTGAGCTCACAGAACACACACCCATGTTCTAGGGCAGCCATCAGGCACAGAGCAATCAAGGCAGTCTGGCAATGCCATGGCCAGGTCAGATTCTGTTTACCTGATCTACAACTTCAGGTGAGAGGAGGGTTCATTCTTCACCCGATCATGCCATCATCCCCTGCCCACACGGATCTTTCCCTGGGGAGTCCTGGACACCCATCGTGACATTGTGGGAGGCGTCTTTTTTGTTGCCAGTTTCTCCATCTGCTGGGCTGGGGCACGGCCGCATGATCATGGCTCCCAGGCTCACAACCTGTGGGGCTCAGGCAGTACTTCTGCCTCAGCCCCCGAGCAGCCAGGAATCCAGGTGCCACCACACCTGACTCGATTTTGGGGACCTCTCACCAAGACGAGGTCTGGCCACATCACCCAGTCTGGGTACAAGCATCCTCCTGCCTCAGCCTCCCAGGGCATGGGGCTGACAACCATAAGCCAAATTGCCCAGCCTGGACTCACCATTCTGTTGGT
>NW_007254186.1:2634-3386 GCF_000164805.1 Carlito syrichta | reverse complement strand
CACACAATGTGAGGCATCATCCTCAGGGATGGGAGAGGAAAAGGTACTTCCCAGCCTGTCGTTCATGGGATATTTCAAAGGTGACCACAGGGCACGTTAATTCCATGCATTCGGCCACATGCCCCAGAAAGACTGCCTCCACCCTCTAGACTTGTGCCCCAAGGCAAAAACTCTGTGAGCTCACATATGAGACCGTCCCCAGTTAGGGTGGCCTTCAGGAACAGAGAGATAAAGGCAATCTGGAAATGCTGCGCCCCCCCCTGGTTCCAGTTTCTCGGTCTCCCAACTTCAACTGTGGTGAGGACCCCATCCTCTCCCGATCACTCCATCGTCCCCCTCCCAGGCAGACATTTCACAGGCGAGCCGTGGATGCATGTCATGATGCACGTGGGAGGCGTCTTTTTTTTGTTGCCAGAGTCTCCATGGTCCAGGTTGGGTTGCGGTGGCATGATTGTGTCTCCCAGTGCCTCCACCTATGGGACTCAGAGTTGGAGTTCACTCCCTCACCCAGGATGCACGGCAGTGGATCACTCCTGGCCACCGCAGACTAGGCGCACAGGGCTCTGGTGAGCCTTGCCACAGCCTTCCAAGGAGACTGAAACACAGGCTCACACAACAATGCCCAGCCCATTTGTGATGGGGGATAGAGATGAAGTCTTGCCAAGTTGCCCAAGTGGGTCTTGGTCTGTGGGCTCAAGCTGGCTGCTGGGCTCTGCCTCCCAAACTGGTGAGATGATGAAGCTGATCAGTGG
>NW_007254186.1:0-1126 GCF_000164805.1 Carlito syrichta | reverse complement strand
GTCAATTGGGAGGACATGGTGGGAGTATCACCGGAGCCCAGTCAGTAGAGATCATGGTGACCAAGCAGTTCCCTGAGCTCCAGCCTGGCCGACAGAGTGGAACTCTGACTCAGAATAATAATACCAACGACCACTGCCACCAAAACCACAGGCCATGCTCAGGGGCTCAACATGGCATTCTGTCCCTTGGAAGGCCCAGCCAAGTGGACGGCCTGAGCCTGCAGGTTCGACACCAGACCGGGACACAGGGTGAGACCTCAATTCGGCGATCAAGTATAAATCAAGAGAATACCTGGGCATGGTGGGGCAGGCCAGTTGTACCAGCCACTCAGGGGGTTGAGGCAGGAGGATTGCCTGAGCCCAGCATGTGGAGTCCACAGTGGACGTGAGCCTGCCCCTGCACTTCAGCATGGGTGACAGAGCAGGATTCTGACTCCAAATAATAATAATCACCACCACCACCACAGCCATCACTGCCACCCAGCGCTAGGAGTCCCCCTTCGGGATTGGAGAGGAAAAGGCGCTTTCCAGCCTGTCCTTTGCCAGAGGTTTCAAAGGTGGCCATTGGCCACATCAGTCTCACGCATTTTGCCATGTGACCCAGAAAGCCTGCCTCCACCCTCCACATTCGTGCCCCACAGGAAACACATGTGTGAGCTCAAGGAACAGACAGCACCAGGCAAGTGTGGCCATTGGGCACAGAAAAATGAAGGCAGTCTGGTAAAGCTGCAAAACGTTTGTGTATACTGCAAATTGTAGGGTCTTTCATCTGTTTTCTTGCCCTGCATCCCGTGTAGTTGGGACTGTGGGCAACAACACGTGTGACTTCAGTGTTTGCATTTCGGGGAGTGACGAGGTCTCTCTACGTGTCCCAGGCTGGTCTCGAACTCCCAGGCTCCAGCAGTCCCCTGACTCAGCCTCCCAAAGACACAGCTCAACTGTAAGCCAATCTAGTCTTTCGGGAACTATAGGCCCAAGACTGGAGCCTCCTTTCCATGACCTCTGTCTGTTCACGATGATCCCAACTCCATCCACAAATGAATGCTTATTTCCCTTTTTTTCTTTTTTTCTGTGAGTCAGACTCTCAATCTGTCAACCAGGGTGGAGAGCTGTATCTCTCTCCCAG
>NW_007254185.1:2354-3499 GCF_000164805.1 Carlito syrichta | reverse complement strand
AAGTGGCTGGAACGACAGATGTGTGCCATCTTGCTGGGCTCATTTTTTGGCTTCTTGTAGAGAAGAAGTCTCATCAAGATGCCCGGACTGTTCTCAAACATGGTGGCTCAGGCCATCTTCTCACCTTGGCCTCCCAGAGCCCTGGGATGACAAGCATAATCTCCCACACCGAGCCTCCACACCTCTCTTGGAGCCCCACCTCGAGCACAGCTCCCATTCAATGATCCACAACCCCAGAGTGGGCGACAGGTGTCACCCACTGAGCTCTCCCCAGCCAGAGTGCCTGGTGCAGGGTCATGTCTCCACCGGGTCACCCACACCTCCACCTGCCTCATGTCTAGTGTAGACCCACTCGATCCTCCCAGGGGCTGCCTCAGGGAAAGGGATCGCATAACTCTCAAAACTTCGGGTAGCAGGGATGGCTAGGCACCTCACACCTATCTCATCAGAACTTGGGTTGGCTGAGAAGGGAAGATGGCCAGAGTCTGGGAGCTCAAGACCAGGCTGGACACCATAGCAAGCCCCCACCTCGACCTCAAGAAAAACCCAGAAAACCTTGGGTGAGGCTAGGCCTTGGCAGGAGGATTGCCTCCAGCCCAGAGCAGGAAGACAAGGAAGTCGACCAAATGGAAAGCCTGTGATTGCAGCAATTTGGGAGGCCCAGACTGAGAGGATGGCTTGATGTGGGCTGTTTGAGAGCAGCCTGGGCAACCTAGCAAGGAAAAAAAAGACAGAAAGATGAAAGAAAGAAAGAAAGAAAGAAAGAAAGAAAGAAAGAAAGAAAGAAAGAAAGAAAGAAAGAGGCTGGCCTTGGTGGCTCAGCCTGTAATCCCATGATTTTAGAGGTCAAGGTGAGTGAATTTTCAGAGCCCACATGTTCGAGAGCTGCCTGGGCAACTTGGAGAGACCTCATCTCTACAATAATTCAAAAAAATTAGCCAGGCATGGTAGCACATCACTGTAGTTCCTGCTACTTGGAAGGTTGAGGTAGAAGGATCACCGGTGCCCAGCAGGTCGAGGCTGTGGTGGCCAGGAGTGGCCACTACACTCCAGTCTGGGCAACTGAGTGAGACTCTGACTCAAAAAGAAAAGAAAGAAAGAAGTCTATTCTCCTGCAAACTTTCTGCCCTCAGTCCTTCATCCTT
>NW_007254185.1:0-1454 GCF_000164805.1 Carlito syrichta | reverse complement strand
CAAGGCTGCGGTGGCTGGGAGAGAGATACAGCTCTCCACCCTGGTTGACAGATTGAGAGTCTGACTCACAGAAAAAAAGGAAAAAAGGGAAATAAGCATTCATTTGTGGATGGAGTTGGGATCATCGTGAACAGACAGAGGTCATGGAAAGGAGGTTTCAGTCTTGGGCATATAGTTCCCGAAAGACTAGATTGACTTACAGGTGAGCTGTGTCTTTGGGAGGCTGAGTCAGGGGACTGCTGGAGACTGAGAGTTCGAGACCAGCCTGGGACACGTAGAGAGACCTTGTCACTCCCCGAAATGCAAACACTGAAGTCACACCTGTTGGTGCCCACAGTCCCAACTACACGGGATGCAGGACAAGAAAACAGATGGAAGACCCTATAATTTGCAGTATACACAAACGTTTTGCAGCTTTGCCAGACCGCCTTCATTTTTCTGCGCCCAATGGCCACACTTGCCTGGTGCTGTCTGTTCCTTGAGCTCACACATGTGTTTCTTGTGGGGCACGAATGTGGAGGGTGGAGGCGGGCTTTCTGGGTCACATGGCAAAATGCGTGAGACAGACGTGACCAATGGCCACCTTTGAAACCTCTGGCAAAGGACAGGATGGAAAGCGCCTTTCCTCTCCTAGCGCTGGGTGGCAGTGATGGCAGTGGTCGTGGTGGTGATTATTATTATTTGGAGTCAGAATCCTGCTCTGTCGCCCATGCTGGAGTGCAGGGGCAGGCTCACACCCACTGTGGACTCCACATGCTGGGCTCAGGCAATCCTCCTGCCTCGACCCCCTGAGTGGCTGGAACAACTGGCCTGCCCCACCACACCCAGCTATTCTCTTGATTTATACTTGATGGCCGAATTGAGGTCTCACCCTGTGTCCTGGTCTGGTGTCGAACCTGCAGGCTCAGGCCGTCCACTTGGCTGGGCCTTCCAAAGGACAGAATGCCAGGTTGAGCCCCTGAGCATGGCCTGTGGTTTTGGTGGCAGTGGTCGTTGGTATAATTATTCTGAGTCAGAGTTCCACTCTGTCGGACAGGCTGGAGCTCAGGGAACTGCTTGGTCACCATGACCTCTACTGACTGAGCTCCGGTGATACTCCCACCATGTCCTCCCAATTGACTGGAATGAAAGGCCTCTGCCACCAAGCTTGACTCATTTTTTTGGCTTCTTGTAGAGATGAAGTCTCGCCAAGGTGCCTGGGCTTGTCTCAAACCTGGCGGCTCAGGCCATCCTCTTGATTCGGTCTACTAGAGTTCAGGGATGACAGGTGTGAGCTCCTGCTCCTGGCATACACAACCCACTTGAGCCCCCATCACATGGCCTGCTCCCTTCCAATGACAGGGACCCCAGAGAAGGCGGCCAGATTTGCCCACTTAACTCTCCCCAGGGGGAGCGCTTGGCACATGGGTGTGTCTTTCACTGGGCACCTACCCCTCCTGCCATCTCATTCCCCA
>NW_007254184.1:7653-8407 GCF_000164805.1 Carlito syrichta | reverse complement strand
CATTTCCTGGTGTGAAGAGATTACACACTAATACAAATGTTACTTATGAAAAAAGTTGGGATCTGAAATGGTGACCATTCAATGTAATCAGAGAGATCATCCCATCCAGCTCAAGAGTACAGAAGGTTTTGTAACACACATGCTGATTGAAAGTGTAGCTACTAGGGTTTAACTCAACAACTTGAAGTACAGATCATCAACTTTCAAATTAAAATGGGCACGAGCATAGACTGGTCACTTTGATGGCAAGTCTGGTGTCTCTCTTCCCCCTTGAATTGGACAAGGACCCACAGAGGCCAGGCCTGCTGCAGAGGTCTCACAGAGAACTCAGGAAGCTGGTCAGCCCATCAGTGATTGGGAGAGAGGGTAGCGTGAGGCTGTGGATGCTTCTGTCTTCACTAAGGGTGTTGCGTTTGTGGGTTGGTCTCGTGCTGTCTGGGGCTTTCATCTGTGGCTAGAATGAGGCCCTGACTGATCACCCTCCCCTGCACATGTAGGCTTCCTTGAGTTCAGTTTCCTACAGGCTCACTCATTCTGTTCCCTCTACTATAAATATTTCCTTTCTCCTCTGATCCCAGCTTCTTGCTCCTGAGTAATTCTCAGAATCCTTCAAGTCTTGGTCCAGAGATCATTTCTTCCCATCTACCTGTGCTGCCCCAGCTCTGCCACTGTTATGGTTGTAATGAGAGAGGGTCAACTCAGTTACTCATGAAACACACCTTTTCTTCAGTGCACACGGTCTGTCAGGGCAGGG
>NW_007254184.1:0-7356 GCF_000164805.1 Carlito syrichta | reverse complement strand
CACCAAGAATAAATAAAACAAAAACCAACAGAGGTTGGTAAGGATGTGGAGAAAAGGGAACACTTCTATACTACTGATGGGAATGAAAACTTGTTCAACCTCTATGGAAAAACGTGTGGTGATTCCTGGAGGAACTGAAATCACTCTGCAAAAAGAGATATCTGCACATGCATGTTTATTGCAGCACTATTCACAATAGCAAAACATGGAACCAACCATGCTGCCCATTGAAACTGGACTGGAAAAAATAATGTGGTACATATACACGATGGAATATTACACAGTCATAAACAAGAACAAAATTATGGAATTCTCGGCAACTTGCATGGATTTAGAGTCTATCATACTCAGTGATCTATCACAGAAACAAAGAACTGAGTGTTCTCACTCATAAGCAGACCCTGAACATTTACCATAATCCAATAAGAAAGGGATTGGCAGTAGCAAGACACTGCCAGGGGAGGTGGAAGAGGGCACATACAATCAATAAGGGTATCTGATTCAAATCAGGTAAAGTTAGGACCAAAGGGAGGCCCACACTTTACCTGTGCAATGACTACTTGTATACCTAAATCTGAACTGTACCCTCACATATTTAAAATTAAAAAAAAATTAAAATACCAACAAAATGAATATTCTTTAGGTTTGTAAAAAGTTTTTTTGTTCTCTTATGTTTTGAAAAATCCATTTAAAGATGATACAAAATAGAAGGAAATAAATAGAGCAGAAAGTTCTCCCAGAACACCTCTGGCTGGCACTAGCTCTGTATAAATGTCAACCCGTGTGCTCTGGACCTTTTGCCTCTAGTGACAAACAGCCTATTAAAAATGGAAACAGTCTGGCAAGTGTCTGCACACTGAGAATCTACCTAAGTATTTGAAAATATAATTGGCTACATTCTTACAGGTCTAACCAAATGTTTTTGTCCCAAGTGTAATGAAAATATTGGGCACAAATCAAACATTTGAGGAAACAGAACAGTTCACAGAGTCAGTATTTTTCCCTGCCATTAAAAATACATAATGATTGAAAATCAGAAAGAAAGAAGCATTTGCCTGCATTGGGCAAAGAATAGTCTCAAGCAGCTCTGTCGGCCACAGAAAAATGAAATAGGAAGGATGTTTGAAATAGCTTCCTTATCATCTTTGCCTACAAATCAGAGTTTTTTCCCCTCGTTTACTTTGCCAAAGTTTGGTGCCTCCCCAGAAGATGTGAGACGCACCCACATCAGAACCTTCCCCCAGGGTGCTGGCCAGGGGCTACCATTCTCTTGCTGTCCAAAGCAACCATGTTAGGACACTATTTCCAGCCAGGGCAGATATTGTCCTTGCATGGGGGCTTTGTCATCTTGATTGGAGCCTTCAAAGGACTGCTTGTTAGTAGAGAGGGAGACAGTGACATTTTCAGAATCCAAGTTGATCCCTCCCTCCTTACTCCTGACAGGTTCCTCCCTGAATTGAGTGCCAAGTTCCCATTCCTTTAGAAGAGACTGAGCCCACATAAAACTCAGGGATCCAGTTGCTGGATTGTTTTACTCTTAGTAAGAGAAGTTTCAGCTGCTTTAACAACCAAGTTCTACAAACCTAACTAGGTTTGCCATACCATCCACCAAATTCATGTCTCAGATTGCTGGGCAGACACAATGGGCTACTGTTGACTATCAGGGAGGATTTCTCTGGATTTCTCCCGAGGTTTTCTCCCCTCTCTACTTTGACTTCAGGCTCTGCCATTGACCATTCTTAAATGAGCTCCTGGATCAGATACCTTCCAACCTGAGAGGAAAAGAAGTCTACGGAATGCTTTCTTGGGGGATGTAGAATGCAAGAAATCCAGGTAGCTGGGTGTGGCAGGACAAGGACTTCTGAAGAAAAGAAAGAGATGTTGGCACTGTGATCCCCCAGCAAGGCTTCCATATAATGAGATAAACAAGATCCATGTGGAGATGTCTCTTTGGGTGTGTTTCTGCTATGCCCATGCAGGTGGACACATGATGTACTCAAGCCATGAAACTAGTGGTATTGGAAAGACCCTATGCCCCTAAGAGCTCATTGGAAAGTAAGGTTTTCCCTAGAAGAAGCAGGAAACTGACTGCTGCAAATTCTGTGCTGGGGATCAGGGCTGATAGGCCATGGTGATGGACTCCTGTCTCTATGACTCACTCAATGTAATCCAGCAAATGACTCAAATAGATGGATGGACCTCATTGCTGTCTGAGGGCAGCAGAACAAAGAAGAAGGAGGGAGCTTTTATCTGAGAAGAAATCCCAGTTGCACCCCTCACCTACAGTCACCTTAAACAGGGATTTCACCTCTCCTAGTCTTAGTGTCCTCACCAGAAAATGAAATGCTAATAATCACCCTACAGGTTAGCAAAGAGGATGGAGTGTGAAGTATGTGGACTCTTCTAGCTCACTTAAGGTTAGTTTCATTCTTCCCTGGCAGAATCTGGGTCAGAACTGAGGGCCAACTCTGTGGTGGGAGGGTGAAATATTGTGATTTTTTTCTGAAATGCTCTGGACATAGGGGACAGCCCACGCTGATACCATCTGGGAGTGGGAACAGCTACCCAATGGGAGAGAGCAGCTCCAGAGGGCTCAGGCTCTTGGGCTGAAATTAGGGTACCCTAATTTGTAGGAAAAGGTGGCAAGGAAGCTATTTCAAACATCCATCCTATCCCATTTTTCTGAGACCGACTGGACTGCTTGAGACTATTCTTTGCTCACTGAAGGCAAATACTTATCTTTTCTGATTTTCAATTACTAGCTATTTTTAATGACAATGAAAAATACTGACTCTGTGCACTTTTTAATCTTCTCAAATGTTTGATTTGTGCCCAATGTTGTCATTGTATTTTGTGCAGAAGATATTTGTTAACCCTGGTTTTTTATTTTATTTTTTATTTTATTATATTTTGTTGATTTGAAGTCTCACTCAGTTGTCCAGACTGGAGTGCAGTGGCCACTCCTGGCCACCGCAGCCTCGACCTTCTGGGCTCCGGCGATCCTTCTGCCTCAGCCTTCCAAGTAGCTGGAATTACAGGCATGCGCTACCACGCCCGGCTGATTTTTTGATTTATTGTAGAGATGAGGTCTCGCTGCCCAGGCGGGTCTCGAACCCGCGGGCTTAGGCAATCCACTCACCTCAGCCTCCCAAAGGCGCGGGATTACAGGTTGAGCCACCGAGCCTGGCTTATTTTATTTTTTATTTTATTATATTTTGTTGATTTGAAGTCTCACTCAGTTGTCCAGACTGGAGTGCAGTGGCCACTCCTGGCCACCACAGCCTCGACCTTCTGGGCTCCGGCGATCCTTCTGCCTCAGCCTTCCAAGTAGCTGGAATTACAGGCACGCGCTATCACGCCTGGCTGAGTTTTTGATTTATTGCATAGATGAGGTCTCGCCTGCCCATGACGGATCTCGAACCCGCGGGCTCAGGCAATTGACTCACCTCAGCCTCCCAAGGTGCGGGATTACAGGCTGAGCCACCGAGCCCGGCTAACCCTGTTTTTTAGTAAACACATTTTATATACTAACTTAAGCAATGGTGACTATGACAGACACTTTCTAACCTCATGGGATTTACAGACTAAGGCAGTTTTTGAAAAATAAAAGGCTGCATCTTAAAGAAAAGTGCTGATTTAAGTTATTCTTATCATAATATCATTTAAATATATTCAAATATAAAATTGTGTATGAATTACTCAGTTTTGTAGGTAGTTTCTACAGAACCATAGTAATCAAGCAAATTTACAAAAAAACTATTACACCTATAACATTTAAATTATCACATAGTTTGATGTGACAGATGATACCTGTTTTACTGAAACTAAACACTGAATTTAAAAGATGTTGGACAACCTTCTTTTGGGTTCCCTCCCACTTGGGAGTTTTTTTGTATTCTGAATAAAACTCCTGCTTTCTCATCATAAATAAATAAATAAATAAATAAATAAAGTAAATAATATGTTGTCTCATGTTTAGTTCTTATTTCATCTAAATTTTGACGTTAATAAAATGTATGCTCCCATGGAATGGGATAAAATATTTGCAAGTCATATATCTATAAAGGACTTGTATCCAGAATATATAAAGAAATCTTTCAACTCACTAATAAAAAGTCAAATAACACAGTTTTTAAAATGGGCAAAGAATGTGACTAGACACTTCTCCAAAGAGTATATACAAATGGCCACAAGTACATAAAGAAATGTTCAACATCCTTATTCACCAAAGAAACACAAATCAAAACCACAATGAGACACCATATTGAACCCATTAGGATGGCTATATTCAACTAGTCAGATAATAAGAACAGTTGGAAAAATATCAAGAAATTGGAACCTATATACATTGCTGGTAGGAATTTTAAACGGTGTGGCAACTTCAAAAAACAGTTTGACTATTGCTAAAAATGTTAAACATAGTGTTACTACATGACCCAGCAATACTATAGCCAATATATAGCCAATAGAATCGAAAGCCTACTTATACTCACACAAACACTTGTACACAAACGTTCGTAGTATTACTGTTCATTATAGCCACAAATAGAAACATTATAGTGGATGAACAAGTAAACAAAATATGGTCTATCCATACAACTGAATCTTATTCAGCAATAAAAAATAATAAAACTACTGACGCATGGCACACATGAATGAATCTTGAAAACATTGTGATAAGAATGTTTTGTGAAAGAAGTTAGTCACAAAAGACCACATAATGTCTGATTTTATTTGCAGTAGACTCTTGAACAAATCAGGAGTTGGGGTGCTGACCCCCCCATTCAGTTGAAAATCCACATATAACTTTTGACTCCTCAAAAACTTAACTACTAACAGCCTTACTGTTCACTGGAAGCCTTACTGATAACATTTCAGGTGATCAACACATATTTGTATGTTATATGTATTATATACAGTATTCTTACCACAAAGTAAGCTAGAGAAAAGAAAATGTTATCAAGAAAACCACAAGGGAGAGAAAATATATTTGGTATTTATTAAGTGGATGTGGCTTATGATAAAGGGCTCCAGGATCTTTGTCTTATATGGAGTAGGTGAAGCAGGAGAGGGGTTAGAAGAGGGGTTGGTTTTGCTGTCTCAGGGGTGACAGGAACAGAAGGAGAAGTGAGGTAGGTAGAAGGAAGGCAGGAGAGGCAAACACATTCAGTGTCACCTTTACCCAAAAAAAACTGCTTATATGTGGACCCACACAGTTTGAACCCACGTTGTTCAAAGGTCAGGGTCAGCTGTACGTGAAATGTCCAGAGTAGGCAAATTCATAGAGACAGGAAGATTTGTGACATTCTAGGCTGGAGGATTTAACTGGGTTGAGAGTTGGGGATGGAGTGAAGGTGAGAATAACTTCTAATGGGAATGGAGTTTCTTTATGGCAGAAGGGGGTAAAATTGTCTAAAATTAGATGTGGCAATGGTTGTACAACCCTGAATACACTAAAAAAAATCCATGAAATTGTATACATCAAGTGGGTGAACTGTATCATCATTAATTGTATCTTAATCAAGCAATTGAAAAATAAAGATAAAATGTATGCCCAGAATCTTTGAAAAAAACAAAGATGTGTATCCAGTGCTATCAGTTCTGCCAAGGCTCTGTTTACTAACGCTGGATATTCAGAGTCTGCATGGAACTGAAACCTTCCATGAGCAATCTACAAATGCCAATTTTAATGAGGTGTCTTGTCCCTTGGTAACTCTCAAAAGCTACTTTATGGTATTGAAGATAGTGTTGGGGAATTATTTAAGTCCTAATTAAATAAGTGCCTAATCTAATTATTGCCAGATTTGAAAACAAAACATTTTTCATGGCTTATTTATGACAGTACCTGCAAGCTGGTATTCATGGAGATGAATCCACAGAATGCACGCGCTTTACTGACAAACCCTCTCACACCGTGACTGGAAAGAGTACAGTTCTCAGTTAAATACCTTCACTGGATTCCATGTGATGCCCCGCTTATTTTTTCTATCCATAAAACCTATACAGAGCACACTGACATCATTTGGTGTTTGCCTGGCCCCAATGTGATTGTAAATACGCTGACATTGAAATTCTAGGGTAGAAATAGGTCATTCAATGGTCATTCTAGAAATCGTGTACATGTGTGTGGTTGTCATGCATATACATATGTACAATTATCACAGAGAAATCTTAGGCCTGAATGAGAAACACAGATTAAGAGGCTAGAGGAGTCAAGGGTTTGGAGGAAGGCAAGGAAAACAATTGTGTAGGAGCAAGTGCGCACTTGTGCTGGGGATGTGGGGTGGGGAATGAAGGGGTGGGGAGTGAGGGTGGGGATGGGGGGCAGGGGACATACAGGCCCTAGACAACGAATCAAGCATTTGGACCGAGGCACCACAGTTGAGAGGGGACCAGCCTTTCAAGACCAGAAATAGTATCTGAACGGGAGACTTTGAATGTCAAAATGTCACCTATCCCTTCTGCTTCCATTAACTCTCCCTTAATAGACCTTGTAGGCAGCTCCTGACATTTTTGCTCTCCTGCACAGGGATTTCTAGCCATTTTCAGGTAAAAAGAAGAAAGCTACAGATGCAAAGAGTCTTCAAAAGGTGAAGCCCATGTCCCAGTGGCTGAGTTATTCCAGAGAGCAGCCAGGGGAGTTGGTCTGAAGTCAAGCCCTGGTATCTGCTGCCTCTCCACACCTTCTTTTATTCCTGGGAATGAAAGGGTGAGAAATCAATTCAATTAACTGACCTGTGCCACTAGCAACATTCTGCATAAATAAAGGCTGAGAAATACTCCCTCTTCTAAGTTACCTAAATGTTGGGGAGGCTGTTGTGTGACCAAGTTCAAATCCACAGACCACTATCTGCCCATGCCTTCCAGGGAAAATGCAAATCCTTTTTACTAAGTGCAAATCCTTCTCTTGAACATCAGCCCAAATACCAAATCCTCTTTTTTGTACCACATAGGCTTTGCTTCCAAAAGGCAGTGCTAACTACAGGTTTCTGCAGATGGGGAGCTCAGAGTTGAGTTTTCATTGAGATTTGATGAGTGGAGGGCAGAGGGTAGTGGGGAGAGGTTCTAGTTGGAAGAGTCAGTTTTCTCTGCTCCAGCATCTGATTCAGTACATGCCCACAGCAGGTCGCACCAGTGGGCTAGCTGCCAGAGTGGTAGGGAGACTCCCTCTGGGGAATGCCTATTTGTAGAGTCCTGGCATAGGCAATCACCTAGAATCTTGGCATCCAGGCACTGTCACCCACAGACCTGCTAACAGGGGCTGGACACCTGCCACGACACGCAGAGATGGGGTCCCGCCATCCTACATTGGGGTAACATTCTGCCTCTTATGAGTCACTTACTGAACCTCACTTT
>NW_007254183.1:4865-5731 GCF_000164805.1 Carlito syrichta | reverse complement strand
CTGTCCCTGAGTTATCCTTCCCAAAGGGGACCCAGTCAATGTGGCACACATTAGAATAAATTTAGTCACTTGGGCCCCAATCACATATGCTGCCTACTCTGGAGCACCCATCACAGAGGAGGCCTAGTCACTGGGTCACCAATCACAGAGAAGAGCTAGCCACTAGGACACCCATCTCAGATGACAGCCAGTCATTGGGACACTCTTTATAGAGAAGGGCCAGTCACATGTCAACCATCACAGAGGAAGACTAGTCAACTATAGATAAATAGATTACAGATAGATGCCTCTCACTGATGCACCCATTATAAAGGACAGTCAGTCACTATGACACCCATTTCATAGGAGGCAAAATCACTGGGAATACATCCCAGAAGAGGTCGAGTGACTGGGCAGCCATTCCAAAGGACCAGTAACGGAGCAACAATTGCAGGAGAAGCTATGTCACTGAAGCACCCCTAATGGAGGACAGCTCATAACTGTGACACCAATTATGAGGGAGGTCCATTTATTGGACCATGCATCATAGAACAGGGCTAGTCACTAGGACACCCATTGTGAAAAAGGACCAGTCACTGGGGCACCAAACACATAACAGAGACAGTCACTTTCACTTCCATCACAATGGAAAGTCAGCCATAGAGGCCCACATTATGACGATGGTCAGTCACTATGGTACTCATCACAAATAAAAGGCCAGAAACTGTGTTACACATTAAGAGTAGGCTCAGTCACTGTCACACTCATCACAGAGGAGATCAAATCACTGTGGCATCCTTTAGAGAGTATGCCAGTCACTGGGACACGCATCACAGTGGAGGGCCAGTTACTTGTCCATGCATCACAGAAGAGGACAAGTCACTAGG
>NW_007254183.1:1881-3319 GCF_000164805.1 Carlito syrichta | reverse complement strand
GGGCACCCATTAATGGAGGAAGCTCCAGATACTGGGACACATGTAACAAAGAAGGGTTAGTCAATAGGGCAACCATTAGGAAGGAGGGCTCATAAATAGGACCCAATCACTGAGGGGGCACAGTTCCTGGGGAACATATAATGGAGGATCATAAGTAATTGGATCAACCAATATGTAGGAGACACAGTCACTGATGCAACATTCACAGAGAGAAGCTATTCAGTGGGGCATTCATCAAGAGATGGATCAGTGACTGAGGCCTTTTTCACAGAGGGCACCCAAGATAAAGTAGGCCCAGTCACTTGGGCACTATCCCAGTGGAAAGTCAGTCAATGTAACACGCATCACAGAAGACATTCAGTCACTGGGGAACCCATCACAGAGGAGGGCTAGTCAATGGGACACCAGTTATGGAGGAGGACCAGTTACTGGAACCAATCATAGAGGAAGGTTAGTCACTTGCACCCAACTTGGAGAAAGGCTAGTTACTTGGTAACCAGGTGCACAGGAGTCCCTGTCAATAGACCACCAATTTAAGATGTAGGACAAGTTAGTGGGACACCAATCATAGAGTAGGGTCAATCACTGGGGTACTCCTTATGGGGGAGGCTGAAAAATTGGGATATTCATCACAGAGGAAAGCAATAATTAGGGAATCCATTTGGGTGGAGGGCCACTTACTAGACCACCCATCAGAGGTGATGGCTATTCATCAGAGTATCAATCACAGAGGATGGCCAGGCATTTCATCACCAATCACATAAAAGGTCCATTCACTGGTGCACCCATTATGAAAGAGGCTCAAGCACGAGGGCACCTAACATAGAGTAGGGCTTGTCACTGGAGAGCCCATAATAAATGAAGGAAAGTCACTGAGACACCTTTCAGAGAGACACCTAGTCACTAAGACACACATTATGGAAGAATGATCACAAAAGAGGGTCAGTCACTGAGGCAACAATTATAAAGGAAGACCAGACAGTGGAACTTATATCACAGAGGAGTGCTGGGTCAATCACTATGGGGGGGACCAGTTACTGGGGCACTAATTAGAGAGGCCCAAGCACTGATGCAACCAAGATGGGGGGGCAACCACTGCAGCACCCATTAGGGAGGAGGCCCAGTCACTGAGGAACCAATGACAGAGGAATGCCAGACACTGGGCCCTGACATGTGATCCAAAGTCACTATGGAACCCACCACAGAAGATTACCAATAACTGAACATCAATTATGGAAAAAAACAGGTCACTTGGGAAAACATCAAAGAGAAGAGTCAGCCACTGGAACACCAATCAGAAGAAAATCAGTCACTGGTGGACCTAGCATAGAGGAATGTCAGTCACTTAGAAACATAATATAGAGGAGGGCGATTAACTGTGACACTCATCACAAAGAATGGTCAGTCATTGGGGCATCAATCATAGAGGAGGTCCACT
>NW_007254183.1:0-981 GCF_000164805.1 Carlito syrichta | reverse complement strand
GATCACAGAGGAGGGCCTGTCACTGGGTAACCCATCACAGAGGAGCACTTCACTGGGTCATCCATCAAACAGGAAATACAATCACTTGGCAATCCAAACAGAAGTTGGGTAGTCGCTGAGCTACATGTTTCAAAGAGGGAACAATCTCTGAGACACCCATCACAGAGGAGGGCTAAACACTGAGGTACACATCACACAGGAGATACAGTAAATTGGGCACCCATTAGATCAGAGGGCCATCACTGAGACAACCATCACAGCAACGTGCCAGTTATTGGGGCACCCATCACAGAAGAAAGTATATCACTAGGCCACCTATTTTGGAAGAGAGTCAGTCACTGAGACAGGAATTACAGAGGTGAACTAGTCACCGGGACACCCATTTTGGAGGAGGCCCAGTAACTGGGATTCCCAATGCAAAGGAAGGCCAGTCACTAGGACTCCCATTATGATGAAGGGCCAGCCACATAGGCAATTATCACAGAAGAAGGCTAATCACTGGTTCACCCATCATAGAACAGAGTCATTCACTGGAACCCATTACAGAGGGAGGGTCAATCACCTGGACATGCATCAGAGAGAAGAACATTCACTGGTCACCCATCAGAGAAGGTGGCCAGCCACTGTCACACCTGTCAAAGAGGAGGGTCAATAGGTGGGACACACTTCACAGAGGAGGGACAGTCAATTGTGCACCTTTAACTGAGGGATCCAGTAACTGGGGCACTCATTACAATGGTGGACCAGTCTTAGGAAAACCCCCTCACAGAGAAGGGCTATTCACTGGAACACCCACACTTAAGAAGGGGTAGTCACTGTTGCATTGATAACAGAGAAGGCCCAGTCAATGAGGGGCCCTTTTTGGAGAAAGCCCAGTCACTGGGACAACCACCACAGAGGAGGGCCTGTACTGGGGTACCCATCTCACAGCATGTCCAGTCACTAGGGCATCCATCACAGTGGAAGGACAGTCAGCAGTGG
>NW_007254182.1:1822-2407 GCF_000164805.1 Carlito syrichta | reverse complement strand
TGGATTCTTCTTTCTTTCTTTCTTTCTTTCTTTCTTTCTTTCTTTCTTTCTATCTTTCTATCTTTCCTTCCTTTCTTTCTTCCTTCTTTCCTTTGTTTCTTTCTTTCTTCCTTTTCTTACCTCACTCGGTTGCCATGGCTACTCTCAAACTGCCCAGCTCGGGCCATCCTCTCAGCCTGTGCCTACCAAACTTCTGTGATCATAGCTTTCCATTTGGTTGACATCCTGGTGATACTGCCTGGTGTTGAATTCTGGGCCAGAGGTGATACTCCCACAGAGGAATGCCCTCACCCAAGGTTTTCTGTGTTTTACTTGGGGTAGAGGCGGGGGCTTGCTATGGTGACCAGCCTGGTCTTGAGGTCTGGGGTTTCAGTCATATTCCCATTTCGACCTCTCTGTGTGCCGAGGAGACAGATGTGAATCGCCCGACTGTCCCGCCATACCAGAGGTTTGAAAATCAAGTCCTCCCTTTCCCCAAGGCAGCCCATGGGAGGAGATTGTGGGGTCAAATTGGGGAATGAAACAGGAGGAGTGGTGGGCACCCAGGCAAAGAGACTCTCATGTGCCTGGTGCTCCCCCTGGGAA
>NW_007254182.1:0-703 GCF_000164805.1 Carlito syrichta | reverse complement strand
TGACCACTCCTTTGTCCCTCACCCTCATAGGCCTTTCCCTTGGGAGCTGTGGACGCACATCATGATGCATGTGGGAGGCGTCTTTTGTGTTCCCGGGGTCTCTGTTGGCCAGGATAGAGCACAGCACTACTATCGTGAGTCCCTGGTCGTCGACCTGTGGGTGTGAGGTGGTCCTCCCACCTCGGTCCCTGAGGAGACAGGACTCTGTAAGCCATAATGCCTTACTTGGTTTTATGACCTCTCACTGAGATGAGGTCTTGCCTCATCGCCTGGGCTGGTTTCTGACTCCTGGGCTCAGGCAACATCCCATCTCATCCTCCCAGGGTGCAGGACTGAAGATCATAAGCCACGGTGCCCATCCTGGACTCACTTGTTCTGTTGGGAGGGGAAACGCAAAGAAATGACCCGACATGGAGACCACCACAACCTGTGTAGGCAGGACTGTGAGTGCCACCACGCCTTACTCCAATGTTTGCCTTCTGGGGAGTGAAAAGGTCTCACCACATGGCCCAGGCTGATCTTGAAGTCCCAGACTCTCACCTTCCCCCACCTTGGCCTCCCAAATGTACAGCCCCATTGTCTGCCGATCCACTGTCTTTTGGGAATTATATGTCCAAGGCTGGGTCATCCTTCCCAATTGACTTCTGTCTGTTCATGATTGTCCCCACTTGTTACACAAATGGATGCTCTTCTATTTTTTCCG
>NW_007254181.1:4211-5454 GCF_000164805.1 Carlito syrichta | reverse complement strand
AACAAGTATCAGGGTTTTGAAACAGGATTCTGGGGAAAGGGAGTCCTCATATACAGGACACTACCTGGCCCCTCGCTAAGGATGAATAAGGAATCTGTGATACACACTAGTCAGAAATACGAAAAATTCTCAGGGTGTCTTGCTACGGGATGAACAAGAATCAGGTCTTCGAGCTCGTCTCATGTTTTGGAGATATATGACTTGCGGGTATTACGAATCAGTTATTTCAGGACTTCAGCAACATTCTGGTCCTCTTGAGAGTTGCAAACGGGGATCTGGTTGTACAAATCCCATAGGTTCCTCGAACAACTAAGGCCAGATTCCCAGAACAAAAGTATCTTCTTGCCATATTTGGATGCAACTCTGCTCTTATGAGGAACTGGGTAATCCTTAAATTTCCGTTTGTAAATTTATTTGGAGAGGGGTCGAGTGTTGTGTAGTTACCAAATATTTAGTACGAATTATTAAAATGTAACCAGGAATCATGGATTCCACGTCCCTAGGAAATATCTGGGCATCTGCATTTATGTATACAGAGTTTTAAAATCCAAATAGACAGGGAAAATCAGGGCATCTTGCTGAGTACGGGAAAAAAAATCCGGTTCTTGGAGTTTTCAATCACCTACATTTACAAGGTTTCTTGATAAGATTTATCACGAATCTCTGCTTCTATGTCGCAACATTTATAGGGTGTCTTTTGAAAAGGGAACCAGGAATCGTGGGATACAATTCCACAAGAACTTTATGGAATCTTTCTCTTGATAGCCAAGCAAATGGAATTCTAGGTCACCAGGAAATGTGTTGGCGGCTTGCTGAGAATGAAGCAGGAATTTCAGTAATAGGAGTCTCATATGCAGAACAGTACACGACCTGCTGCTACGGAAGAATAAGGAATCTTGGTTACACGAATCCTCCATCCCAAAAACCTACAGAGGGTCTTGCTAAGAGATAAACAGCAATCAGGTTTGGTTGTAGGGATCTGGATAAAGGGAGTCCTCATATACAGGAAACTGCACTGTCTATTGCTAAGGAAGAATAATGAATCCGGTTAACATGTGTCCTCAATCCAGAAAAAAACTTCAGGGTGTCTTACTAAGGCCTAAACACGAATTTGGGCTTTAGAAACATAATCTTGGGAAATGAAATCCTCATATACAGACAACTGCACGGACTTTTCCTAAGAAAGAAAAATGAATCTGGGTGACATGTGTCCTCAATCTCCAAAAATCTACACGGCGTCTTC
>NW_007254181.1:2146-3081 GCF_000164805.1 Carlito syrichta | reverse complement strand
CAGGATCTTTGATTTCAGTTTCCCAAGAACATTATGGTCGTCTTTCTCTTGATATCCAAACAACTGGAGTTCTCAGTCACCAGGAACTATCTCGGTATCCTGCAGAGTGAAGCAGGAAGCTGGGTAATGGGAGTCATCATATACAGGAAACTACAAGTCATATTGCTAAGGAAATATAAGGAACCTTGTTTACAGGTGTCCTCAATCCCAAAATGTACAGTCCGTCTCCCTAAGAGGTAACCACGAATCAGGTTTTTGAAGTAGGAACCTGGGTAATGGGAGTACCCACATACAGGAAACTTCACTGCCTATTGCTAAGTAAAAATAAGGAATCTGAGTTACTTGTGTCCTCAATCCCCAAAAAACTTCGGGTCGTCTTGGTATGAGCTAAACACGAATCAGTGAGTTTTAGGCATGAATCTGTGGAAATGGAGTCCTTATATACAGGCAACTACATGTCCTTTTGCTACGAGAGAATAAGCAATCTGGGGTACACGAGTCCTCAATACCAAAAATCTACAGGGCATCTTGGAATGGACTAAAAAAGAATCAGAGTTTTGAAGCAGTATCTGTGTCATGAGAGTCCTAATATACAGGAAAATATATGGCCCCTTGACAAAGAAGAAAAAGACTCGGGGTTATAGCCATCCTCAGTCCTAAATATCAACGGATCATCTGATGTGGGCTAAACAAGAATCAGGGTTTAGAAGCTGAAACATAGGTAATAGGAGTCCTCATATACAGAATCTACACAATCTCTTGCTAAGGAGAAATAAGAAACATGTTTTTCACGGGTCCTCCATCACAATATCTACATGACATCTTGCTAAGGGCTAAACAAGAATCAGGTTTTTGAAAAAGGCTTCTGGGAAAAAGGAGTCCTCATATTCAGGACACACATGGCCCCTTGGTAGGGAAGACTAAGGAATCTGTGA
>NW_007254181.1:0-723 GCF_000164805.1 Carlito syrichta | reverse complement strand
TCTGGTCCTCTTGAAAGTGTAAACAGGTATCAGGCACTCCAAGTCCGTTAGGATCCTCGGAACAACTAAGGCCCAGATTCAGGACACAAAGAATCTTCTAGCAATATTTGGATGTAAGTCTGGTCTTAAAGTGAACCATGTTATCATTCCCATTTCTTTTTCTGTTTATATTTGAGAAGGGACAGAGGTTTTGCAGTTTCCAAGTGTTTAGTACGCATTTTGAAAAGTAACCAGGAATCTTGGATTCCACGTCCCTAGGAAATTTCTTGGCATCTGTCTTTTTGTACACAGAATTTGGAATCCAAATTAACAGGGAAAATCAGGGCATCTTGCTGTGATCGAAAAGGAAATCCTGTTCTAGGTGTTCTCATTAATCGTAATGCCCAGGGCCTGTTGATAATGTTTAATCAGCAATCTGGGCTTCAGGGTCCCTACATTTTTCAGAGCTACTTGCTCCGTGGATACGTTAAATCTGTCATTACACATCCACAGGAAATTTCTGGTCCTCTTGTTAGTTGTAATCAAGGATCTGGCCCTCCAAATACTTCTATGTCCTAGAAACATCTACGACCATAATCATGTTCCCCAGAATCAAAAGGCATATTGGTACAAAATTCCTCTATTCAGGTGACCTCAAACTACAGAAAATTCTTGTGGGCGGGCAGAGCGGAATTGGGATATTGGGATTTGACGTTCCACATTTTGGGGATGTCTTGTGAAAGG
>NW_007254180.1:2161-3074 GCF_000164805.1 Carlito syrichta | reverse complement strand
GTCCCAGGCTGAGGCACGGGGACACCCACCGTCATTCACTGGGAGCTTCAAAATCGAGAGTTCCTACAATCCTCCCACCACAGTCTCTGGAGTGGCCAGGACGATGGGCACCTCATTCCCAGACTCCCTGTTTGGATGAGTGCAGAGATGGGGGTCTCCTTGTGCGACCTGGGCTGGACTTGGGCTCCTGCTCTCCAGGCAACCTCCAAGCTTGGCCTCCCAGAGCGCTAGGTTTCCAGACATGAGCTGCTGCACCATGCCTTCTGGTTCTTTTTCAAAGAAGGATCGAAGCCAGGCTCTGGGCTCAGTCTCATCATTCCAGGCTGAGGCCAGCAGCCGGCCAGAGGTCATGGGCTGAGACCCACCTGGGCACCTTGGCGAGGTCTCCTCTCTACACTTCATCCCAAATGAGCCTGTTGTGGAGCCACGCACCTGTCATTCTGACTCATCAGAAGGCCGGGGAAAGGCTTGTCGTAGCCCAGCAGGCCGAGGTTGCAGTGGCCAGAGTCAGCCACCTCCCTCCAGTCTGGGTGATGGAGTCAGACTCCAACTAAAAGAAAAGATGGGGAAAAGGAAAAAGAAATAGGTCATTAATTTGTGCATGGAGTTGGGATCATCATGAACAGAGAGAAACCATTGAGGAAGGAGGTCCCAGCCTTTGCCATAGAGTTCCTGAAAGACAGTGGATCAGTAGACAATCAGGCTTTACTTTGAGAGATTGAGGCGAGGTACTACTGCAGCCCGGGTTTTTGAGACCAGCCTGGGCCACGTCACGAGACCTCGTTGCTCCCCGGAATACAAACACTGGAGTCACAAGTGTTGGTGCCCTCGCTCCCAGCTACCTGGGATGTGGTGGCCTCCATCCCAGGGCTTTCCTTTGCATCACCCCCGATGACAGAAATGTGTGAGTCCA
>NW_007254180.1:0-723 GCF_000164805.1 Carlito syrichta | reverse complement strand
AGTACTCGCGCTGGTTGAGACAGAACATGGACAGAGCTCGGGAGCTCAAGACCAGGGTGGACACCACAGCAAGCCCGTACTACGAGCCAAGCAAAACCCAGAAAACCGTGGGTGAGGGTAGGCCTGGGCAGGAGGCTCTCATCTGGTCCAAAGTTCTAGACCAGGCAGGAAGACCAAGATGTTGTCCAAATGGAAAGAGTGTGGTTGCAGTAGTTTGGGAGGCCCCAGTCGAGAGGATGGCCCGAGTTGGGCAATTTGGGAGCATTCTGGGCAACCTAGTGAGGAAAAAAAAATAGAAAGAGAGAAAGAAAGAAAGAAAGAAAGAAAGAAAGAGAGAAAGAGAGAAAGAAAGAAAGAAAGAAAGAAAGAAAGAAAGAAAGAGAAAGAAAGAAAGAAAGAAAAAGATAGAAAGAAAGTAATCCATTCTAGTGCAAACCTTCTGCCCTCAGTACTTCACCCCTGCACCCACACATGTGAGGGTCCCCCAAGCTTGGCACCTTCCAGCCTCAACACCCCCAATGGCTGTCCCCACTTTGGTGTGGGAGTTCCTGAGGCTCCCTGGCCAGGTTCCTGCCGGCTGTCCGCTCCGAGGTGAAAAATGTACCCCAGGCAGGCTGACCCTCAGACTCAGCTCGGGGACCTTCTGCTAAGAAAGGCCAGGGACACAGACCTCACCCAGGGAAATTTCTGTCCCTTGAATCTCATTTATACTGGCTCTAAAGC